>NW_028248407.1:0-70253 GCF_964263255.1 Lissotriton vulgaris | reverse complement strand
CCAATTTTAACCCACGATAATCCTGATGTGTATCAGGAATTAGTCAAGAAGGATTTGAAACAGCTCTACATTGTTACAAACAAAAAATACAGTGCCACAAACAAAAGAAATCAATGTTACCATAATCTGATTAAAAAATTGGAATCGGATAAAAATATAATTGTCAGGCAAGCCGACAAAGGCGGTAACATAGTTTTGTGGCCACGAGAAATGTATGTTACTGAAGCCGAGAATCAATTGATGGACCTCTATGCTATAGGAAAAGTAATTTGTCTGCCATCAAGACAGCGTGGCAGGACCAGAACTCAAAAGTTATGGCATGGAGGAGTGCGAAACTAATATCAAATGAAGAATAAGGCTTTCTAAAGAATGACCATCCAGTAATACCGACCTTTTACCTGATACCTAAAATACATAAAAACATGGACAATCCACACGGACGCCCTATTATATCGGCCATTAATAGCTCCACAGAGAACATTTCAAAATACATAGACTTTTATCTGCAGGACTGGGTTAAAGGTTGTTGGTCATATGTACAGGATACCTCAGATTTTATCAGAAAGCTGAATAATGTTGTTTGGAGTTCCAACTGTTTGCTTATGACACTTGATGTATCCTCGTTACATACATCCATTAAACACAGCGATGGGACAAAAGCAGTACAGTACTATCTGAATAAAAGAGCGATGAATTTTTCATCTCACAATAAGATGCTACTGTCCATGATCCAGATCTGCTTAGAGCTAAATTATTTTTTGTTAAACAACCAGATATATCAGCTGATCAGGGGGCTCGCGATGGGGGCCTGCTTTTCTCCTAGTCTAGCATGTATGCACATGGGACTTTGGGAGGAGCGGGTCCTCAGGGGACACCTTTTTGCCATCATGCAGGAACATGTACCTATTTATCTTAGATACATAGATGACTTGTTTTTGATATGGAGGGGATCAATAGAGGAGGCCCAAAGCTTTGTGGAACAACTAAACAACAACAACTTGAACTTAAAATTTACATCCAAAATAGATTAAAAAGCTGTTGTGTTTTTGGATACAGAGGTATTTGTTACTGACACAGGTTTGGCTACTAGGCTACATAGAAAGCCAACTGCTGGGAATACAGTTTTACATGCGACCAGCCAACATCCTCACCATCTAATAAGTAGCATTCCCTTCGGAGAAATGTTACGTAGTAGAAGGATTTGTGGAAAGGGGCGACCACTCGGTCCCCCCGAACGTATGGCGGAGTGCCTCGATCCCCCCGGGAAGCCATTTTTGGGCGGGAGGCGCGTCTCGGCTGGTATGCCCGAAGCGGCGTGGCCGGGGCGCGTTTTTTCCCGCCCTAGAGTGGGCTGGCCTAGACACCGACGTAGCCAGCCCCGCCCTAGGGGCAGGCAGGGGCGGGTTTACGCCCGCCCTGAAGACGGATAAAAAGAGACGCAAGACCAGAAGACGTCCTCTTGTTCTTGTGCTCCGAAGTTGCACCTCCTCGCTACACGTGAGCTCGGGACAGAACGAAGAGCCAATTTTGAGCGTTTTGATCTTTTTCTTTGTCTTCTAGATACTTCGTCGGAGAGATGCCCAAGAAAGGCGCAAAGAGAATGACGACTGAGCAGATGGTTCGGGCCCTTTTTAAGGATATGTCCGACATAAAGAAGCGGCTGGCGGAGCGAGACGGGGAAGAGGGATCGGGCCAACCACCGGCTGGAGGGAGACCTAAGAGGCCGAGAAGGGTTCCAGCCGGGGGAGGTGTCCCGGCTCCCTCTGCCCCGCTCGAGGTGCCGACCCCGCTACCGATGGAGGGGAATCCAATCCCCGTTGTCATCACCCCGACATCCAACGAGGATATGCCCCCCGAGCTGGCAGCACAGCTAGCAGCGTGGTTGGGCGATAGTACTGAGGGCGCCACGGCTGCCGAGGCACAGGCGCTGATAAGAAAGCTACGTAAGGAAAAAGAAGCAGCCAAGGTGACCGCACCGGTGGCGGTGATAGAAAAGCCACAAGTGGCAGAAGCAGCATCCGGTTCAGGTAAGCGGCCATTGCCGATCGCAAGGGACGAGTCAGCACCCTCTCGTAGAGAAAGATTGGGGCAGCATGTTCCCTTAGCAATAAAAGAAAAGATTTGGGCGGGGGAATACGTGAATATATTCTCCTTGCTTGTCGATCATTATGAGGTAGAGCATGTCAAGAGTCAGAAGGACCTAATGCATCCAAGTGTTTGGCGCGCAAAAATGGCCGCCTTTAAGGTAAATGAGAATATTGGCAACTGGGGCAATGCGTGGGGTATTTTTACATCGATTTTGGGGGAACGTAGGCCCGAGTTGCTTCCTGAGTTTCCCATTTATCAATCACGAATTATGGGTTACTCGACAGCGTATCAAGGTAACCATTGGTTCTGTTATGACAATCTGTTCAGGAAAGAAAAGGAGCATAACAAGAGTTTGACTTGGGATTGTTACGATTCTGTGACATGGGATAAAATGAAAGAATCAGGAATGTTAAAGATGCCATTGGTTGGGAGCAATGTTGTTGATTACTCCCGCCAAAATGTGGGGACGCCCTTTCGACCAAGTACGAGCACCGACGATTATTCGAGACCCGCAGGCAATACAGGGAAAAAGGGTTTCTGCTTTAATTTCAACAAAGGGAAATGTACCAGGCCTCCGGGATCGTGTAAATTCAAACATGAATGTAGTACTTGTGGGTCGTCCCATCCTGAGTCATCGTGCAGAGCCAGAACGAGTGAGAATGGGGGTAAGGGAGGCGCCAAACAGGTCTAAGATAGTCCGAGGGGCGCCTTTACCAACCCCGATTGATACCTTGGCAATGATTCCCTGGCTCAGCGAATACCCGGATCGTACTTCTGCTGGGGTGCTGCGGAACGGTTTTACACATGGTTTCCGCATCCCGGTGGGGGACTTTCAGGGTGTAGGGACGTGCAAAAATCAACTTTCCGTTTTACAACATACATCTGTAGTGCAAGAGAAAATTCAGAAAGAGGTTAGCCGGGGACGGGTCGCCGGCCCGTTTAGTGTACCCCCGGTACCGCATTTTGTCTGTTCTCCGTTAGGGGTGGTCCCCAAGAAGGACCCAGGTGAGTTTCGTTTGATCCATAATCTGTCTGCTCCACATGGTCTTTCGGTGAACGATGCAATTGATCCAGAGGTTTGTTCGGTGCGATACGCATCGTTTGATGAGGCAGTAGCCATCTTGAATCGCCTGGGGCCCGGGACGTTGATGGCGAAATCAGATATCGAGTCAGCGTTCCGGTTGCTCCCGGTACACCCAGACGACCAGCGTCTTCTGGGATTCGGGTTTCAGGGGTCATTTTACATGGATAGGTGTATGCCAATGGGATGCTCTATATCATGTGCTTATTTTGAGAAATTCGGTACTTTCCTGCAATGGGTGTTCACTATGAAAACGGGTTTCCGAAATGTAATGCACTACCTTGACGACTTTCTGTTCCTTGGCCCCGCCGGAAATCCCGATTGTGCCCAGGCCTTAGCTGAATTCTGTGTGTTGATGGGTCATTTTGGCGTGCCATTGGCACCAGGTAAAACTATGGGTCCCACGACTTGCCTCGAGTTTTTGGGGATCGAGTTGGACTCTAGGGAGGGGTGTTTCCGTTTACCAGCTAGCAAAGTGTTGAAATTCAGGGCAGCCCTCCAAGTATGTTTAACTGCATCTAAGGTTACACTGCATCAGTTGCAACAATTGGTGGGGAAGTTGAACTTTGCCTTGAGGGTGATCCCAATGGCCCGCCCCTTTTCCCGCTCAATCGCCCAAGCGATGGTTGGCCTAAAGGAGGGTCATCATCGCACGAGGTTATCGGCCGAGGTCCGCCAGGACATGCGTATTTGGTTAGCATTTTTGGCGGACTTCAATGGTCGAGTCGTCTGGAACAAGCCAGCCGTATCCTCCGAAGAGCTTGGGCTATGGACAGATTCAGCGGGAAGCATAGGCTTTGGCGCCATCTTCGGCACAAAATGGTCGGCACAAAGGTGGCCCCTATGGTGGCATGAGAAGGGGCTGACGAGTAATATTGCTTTCCTTGAACTGTTTCCCATTCTGGTGGCCCTGAGAACCTGGCCTGAAGGGTTCAGAGATCATTCTGTCGTGTTCTGGTCTGACAATATGACCGTTGTAGAATGCATCAATAGTCAGGCAGCCCGTTGTAAACTGATTTTGAGGCTGCTCAAAGAAATTGTCCTACTGTGTATGCAACTGAACGTGATATTCAGAGCAAAACATGTCCCGGGGGTGATGAATCAGGCGGCTGATGCACTGTCTCGTTTTCACATGCAGGCTTTCTCGGGTTTCCTTCCTTCAGCGGACCCAGAGTCGGCACCCTTCCCCGAAGCTCTCTGGTCTCTCGGTGCCCCGAACTTCGTCACCTCGTGGGAGAGAGTCTAGCACCCAGGACAAGGAAGGCATATGAAGGGGCGTTTCAGGCCTATTTAGCCTTTTTGGGGACTGAGAGAGGGGGACTTTGGGGTCAGGAAGAGTGGGTAGTACATTTTCTGATGTCCTTACGTAGGGCTGGGAAATCGGTGGCTACGGCCCAAAGGCATCGTGCCGCCATTTCCTTTGTTGCCAGGGCCCATAATATCCAGGACCCGACAGCGTCTTTTGCAGTACAAAAGGCGCTGCGTGGGTGGCAACGCCTTGAGGGTCGCAGAGTAGATGTGAGACGACCGATAGGTCTGGATAGGTTGTCCCAGTTGCTGGCCACACTCCCTACCACATGCTCGTCTCCTTTCGAGACGTGTTTGTTCCGGACTGCATTTACGCTGGCATTTCACGGGGCTATGAGGATAAGTGAGCTGGTTGCAAGGAACAAACAGGATGTGGTGGGGGGGTTGTGCCGGGAACACGTTCAGATCAGGGGCGATGCGATGATTGTCTCCTTTCTCAGGTCCAAGACCGACCAAGATGGGAGGGGGGACTGCACGATCATTCGCAGGACCCCCGGGTCCTCCATGTGTCCGGTACAGTGTTTAGAAGATTACCTAGCACGAAGGGTGGCATCATGGGGGGGGGCATTGTTGAGGCATGCAGACGCCACCCCGCTGACGAGGTTTCAGTTTCAGCGGGTGCTTGCAATGGCCATTGCCGCAGCGGGCTTGGACCCGGGCGAATTCGGGACCCATTCCTTTCGAATAGGGGCTGCCACTGAAGCTACAGCCAGGGGTCTTAATGTAGAGCAAGTGAAACGAGTGGGGCGTTGGTCCTCCAATTGTTATAAGAGATATGTGCGATTGCACATGTTGTGAAGCTGTAATCATATACTCACGCTTCTTGTCTTTTGTTTGTTTTCAGTTGCGCAAGCCTACGCGGCAGGGCGGACTATGCAGTCGACCCAACACCAGGCCAGCGGTCAGACATCACCGGCTGTGAGAAAGGAGGTGTGGGTCGTGGGCCACTCATACGTGAGACGGGCCGCAGACGTATTCAAAGCAGGTGACATGATTCACGTACCTGGGGAATACGGGTACAGAGTGTCCTTCTACGGAAGAGGCGGTCTCTGTATTGACCAGTTTCAAGCATTCTTTGAGGGTTTGTTAGGGCGGATGAGGTCACCGCCGTCCATAGTCATAGTGCATTTAGGGGGCAATGATTTGGTCACCACCGGTAGACGACTTCTCCTGGAGGCTATGCTTTCCACGGTAAGTTGGTTAGCGAGGAGAGTTCCGGGGTGCATAATTGCGTGGTCTCATATGATCCCACGAAAAGTGTGGCGGGGGGCTATCTCGATCCCTGCTTTGAATCATTCTGTTAGAAAATTGAATAACAAAGTGAGTAGGTTGTTCCGTTCCAAGACATTGCATTCGATCTCGCATAGTTGTATTAATGATGACAGTATGTATTTGGGGGATGGTGTGCATTTGTCAAGGGTGGGGAATGAGTTACTCATAGGAGACTTCTTAGCTTGGTTAAAAACGTTAAAACATGACCTTTAGGTAGGAGTCTTGTGGGGGGTCCGGATAGCCGGTCAACTATCCGGACCTGTGGCGGTAAGGTCATGATCGGTGAGCACTAATTAGAAGATCCCTATGAGTGGGCGTCACCCAACACGGATGGGAGCGCTCGGGAGAGGTGGCCATTGGCCCCTCAGTGGGGAGGCGAGACACCGACGTAGCCAGCCCCGCCCTAGGGGCAGGCAGGGGCGGGTTTACGCCCGCCCTGAAGACGGATAAAAAGAGACGCAAGACCAGAAGACGTCCTCTTGTTCTTGTGCTCCGAAGTTGCACCTCCTCGCTACACGTGAGCTCGGGACAGAACGAAGAGCCAATTTTGACCCACCCACCAGCCCCTGAGGACAGCCAGTTGTTTTGTAATAAAGTGAATTTATAAGTATGTTTTCCGTTTCGTTTACAGGCTGTGAAGGTATCAGTTTGATGTTGAGCCTAATAAAGAATGGTGAATGTCGTGTAGGTTTTTACGATTAAAATGATTTGATATAGTGTTGAATTTTAAGCATGCTCTTTCGGTCGTAGCGACCAATGTTTACATAGGTTTGAGTAAGAATTGTCGTATTTATTTTTTGGTAGGCGGTAAGGTCATGATCGGTGAGCACTAATTAGAAGATCCCTATGAGTGGGCGTCACCCAACACGGATGGGAGCGCTCGGGAGAGGTGGCCATTGGCCCCTCAGTGGGGAGGCGGTCCCGTCTAAGGGTGGGTCGCCGGAAGTAAAGGAAAGGCGGTCAAGGCCCCTTCCTTTGTAGGAGGGGCTACAGCCCCCTCCTGGGGAATTTCCCGGGGCCAGTGTCATCTGCGACGGCAGATGCGGTAAGTTGTGTGGGGTGGGGGGAGGTCCACGATACCTTCTAGATACCTCACACGAGTCTTCGAACGACCTTTAAATGGCGTCGAGTCTTAAGTGCCCCCGTCAAGTCAAGGGAAATTGTTAGTAGTTGCACTTGAGGTAAGCCTCTGTGCTGTCGCCCCTCCCAAGTGGGAGGGGTAAGTCTGGTTAGGGATCTTGACACCGGTTATGACCTTGCCGTTGGCCCTTAAACGTTAGGATGTACAATTTCAGTATTTCTAGAGAATGTTTTGTAGGATGCTAGTTCGGCTAGGAGAACCTCTGTATTAGAGAATATGTTAAGGTTAGCCAAACATCGCAATGTGTTAATGAAATTGTACATAACATGAAACGTTTAATGTTTTTTAATTTTGTTTTAATAAATACGGCCGGGAGGGTCACTCCCTCCCACTTCCAAAAACTTTAAGAACTGTTTCCGGTTTCCCTCCTTTTGGGGATTGTGTTGAGAGGGGGTGGCGGGTATCTCAGCCATATGGAAAGGGGCGACCACTCGGTCCCCCCGAACGTATAGCGGAGTGCCTCGATCCCCCCGGGAAGCCATTTTTGGGCGGGAGGCGCGTCTCGGCTGGTATGCCCGAAGCGGCGTGGCCGGGGCGCGTTTTTTCCCGCCCTAGAGTGGGCTGGCCTAGACACCGACGTAGCCAGCCCCGCCCTAGGGGCAGGCAGGGGCGGGTTTACGCCCGCCCTGAAGACGGATAAAAAGAGACGCAAGACCAGAAGACGTCCTCTTGTTCTTGTGCTCCGAAGTTGCACCTCCTCGCTACACGTGAGCTCGGGACAGAACGAAGAGCCAATTTTGACCCACCCACCAGCCCCTGAGGACAGCCAGTTGTTTTGTAATAAAGTGAATTTATAAGTATGTTTTCCGTTTCGTTTACAGGCTGTGAAGGTATCAGTTTGATGTTGAGCCTAATAAAGAATGGTGAATGTCGTGTAGGTTTTTACGATTAAAATGATTTGATATAGTGTTGAATTTTAAGCATGCTCTTTCGGTCGTAGCGACCAATGTTTACATAGGTTTGAGTAAGAATTGTCGTATTTATTTTTTGGTAGGCGGTAAGGTCATGATCGGTGAGCACTAATTAGAAGATCCCTATGAGTGGGCGTCACCCAACACGGATGGGAGCGCTCGGGAGAGGTGGCCATTGGCCCCTCAGTGGGGAGGCGGTCCCGTCTAAGGGTGGGTCGCCGGAAGTAAAGGAAAGGCGGTCAAGGCCCCTTCCTTTGTAGGAGGGGCTACAGCCCCCTCCTGGGGAATTTCCCGGGGCCAGTGTCATCTGCGACGGCAGATGCGGTAAGTTGTGTGGGGTGGGGGGAGGTCCACGATACCTTCTAGATACCTCACACGAGTCTTCGAACGACCTTTAAATGGCGTCGAGTCTTAAGTGCCCCCGTCAAGTCAAGGGAAATTGTTAGTAGTTGCACTTGAGGTAAGCCTCTGTGCTGTCGCCCCTCCCAAGTGGGAGGGGTAAGTCTGGTTAGGGATCTTGACACCGGTTATGACCTTGCCGTTGGCCCTTAAACGTTAGGATGTACAATTTCAGTATTTCTAGAGAATGTTTTGTAGGATGCTAGTTCGGCTAGGAGAACCTCTGTATTAGAGAATATGTTAAGGTTAGCCAAACATCGCAATGTGTTAATGAAATTGTACATAACATGAAACGTTTAATGTTTTTTAATTTTGTTTTAATAAATACGGCCGGGAGGGTCACTCCCTCCCACTTCCAAAAACTTTAAGAACTGTTTCCGGTTTCCCTCCTTTTGGGGATTGTGTTGAGAGGGGGTGGCGGGTATCTCAGCCATATAGTACAGACCAGGAATGTCATAAAGCTCAGGAGGAAATCCAGAAACGGTTTTTGTCCCGGGGATATTCTGAAAAGACCAGAGGGCAATCAACTGATCCACTGCAATAACGAGGGAGGAAGCTTTAACCGTCAAAATTAAGTCCACTACTGTGACAGAAAGCAATCCGAAAATTTCCCTTAGAGTGATTACCACATTCGACAAACACCATAAGGAAATTAGGAAGATTTTCTACAGAAATTGGAACTTGGTAACAGGGGATCCTGTCATAGGTAGGTATATAACAAAAAAACCAGCATCGAACACCTGGATGGCTCTGAGTGGTGGTTTTAAAAAGTGCATGGTTTGCAAAGCTTAAAAACAAGGGTGCAATAAAACACATTACACAGTACCGTTCAAAGAGACTGCAGTTCCAATTAGGAAGCGCTTGACCTGCAAGACTGACTATGCAGTCTATGTGTTGGAATGTCCTTGTGGGTTAAGGTATGTGGGGAGTACTCGACTGCCGGCACACAAGCAAATATTGCCATTGTGGGAAAAGATCAAACTTATCCGGTGGCCCTCCATTTTGAAAGTGTTCATATCAGTGATCCCTTGAATTTACAGTTCTATGTCATAGATTGTATTATGCCTTTAAAGAGAGGAGGAAACAGAGAAGCTTTACTGCGCCTTCTGGAAACCAGATACATAATAGAACTAGATAGTAAGACCCCAGGAGGTCTTAACGCAAATGAAAATCTACACATGTGTTTATAGTTTCTCTTTTGTTAAACATCATAGGTTATGTATCAAGGTTTCCTACAACACCTCCAGGCTTCCCACATTTTACTTTCTAATGTGTATTTTCTGACATAATAGCAAGGGGAACGCTGATCCTATATATAGGGTTTTAACTGTACATAAGAACAATTGTTTGAATAAGAAATGATAAAATACTGACCTCCTCCTCCCTGTTTCCCATGATTGTAATATTTGCACAAATTATTATATAGCGAAATTTTGCACATCACTTGCACTTTGGGGTTGGTTTACTGATTGAGACAATTTAAAAACAATCATGTATATTGTGAGATATAAACCCATTTGGGTTATATTGGTACCCAGAATGACATTTTTTTACATGTAAACTGTTTTGTATATGAATGATTTTTACTTAATATAATTAGGTTTTAAATCGTTTATATTGCTTAGTTTGCACATATTTTTGCTGCTATGCTTAAATGCCATAATGAGGTTTACATAAATTTTAGACACTATGTCTTTCATTTTTTTGACTTCTACACAAGGACCAAATGTTTTTTAATGTAGTATGTTTACAGTTCATATTGCGTGATTTTCACAGCTCCTTGGGGCGTTTTCAAAACTGTTATAGTGTAGTCAATTTTAGACACTCTGAGGCACATGCATCATGTGAATTTTAACGAATCGCAAGTTGTGAATCGCAAAACGGCATTCATCATTATTTTAGCGTTTTTTTTAGAATCAGTAAAAATCGCTATTTTTTGCGAATCGCAATTTATGAGCGCTTTTTCTGCGAATTCGCATTTTATGAAATCGCAAAAAAATCGCTAAATTGCAAATTCGCAAAATCATGCATTGGATTGAGGACACACCCAGGAATCACACACACTGATTAAACACATCTAAAACCTAGTTTGAACTAGAGAGTGGCAGTTGGTCATTTGAACATTGTTTGCTGCACCAGGGGGAGTGTTTTTGGAGTGCAGCAGAGGGACAAATGGAGCCAGAAAGTGCTAGTCAAGACCTTCATGCCAGAAAAAGGAAGATAAAGTTTAGTGAGCAGGAGTTGCAGATATTAATAGAGGAGATTACTCAGAGGCAGGATCAGCTATTTGGAAAGCAGTCATTGAAGGTTCCAGAAGCAGTAAAAAAAAAACGGTGGCTGGCCATACAAGCAAAAGTAAATGCTGTGGGGGTTGCCCACCGAGATATCACCAACCTGCAAAAACGGTGGTATGACTTACGCTCTCGCGCAAAAGAAAGGATTGCGACAAGGATCAAAAGTGCCAACAGACCTGGTGGAGGCACTCCCAGGGGCAGACCAACTACCCCCCTGGAGGATTTGGTTGAGGGGACCCTTGTGAAAGAAGCAGTCATTGGATTGATTCAAATAGACACCTCTGAGCATGCTGACACTTCACAAGGTAAGATTTTTGTCTGTAATATTTTTTACATTGTAAGTATATGAGGTTGCAGGATGCAATTAAACATTTTATTACTGCTCATGTTCAAACCCCTAAAGAACTGTACACTTTGCTTTGGCATATGGTGGTTTATACGGCATTTTCATGAAGGAAGCAGTGCATCATGGGACTTGTAGTTTTTCTAACATGATTAGTAAAATGTCTTAAAAAACGTCATTATTTAATTTAAAAAATAACACATCACTAATGAGATAGTTCAAAGGCATGCATTTAGCATGTTTATTACCAAACAAATGTGCATATTAGTGCTTTTTCTAACATGTCAGTTCAATACATTTATATACTGAATGCACTTTATCATTTATAGATGTTGATACAGAAACAGAAAAAAATGTTTTTGAACACACCAACCAGGATTTACAGAACACATTAGATAAAAGTTTAGATACACCTTCACCAACTGTGCACACATTGCAAGGTAGAAAGAGAGTGCGTCAGCTTCAGAATTCAGACACTGAAGAAGAACATAATGTCCCAGAAATTGAACAGCAAAATGCAGGAATCACTGGCACTTCAAATAAACAGTCAAGTCGTCGCAGAAAGCTCCAAATGTTCTTCAGAAGAAGGCCAAGGTCTTCAAATCAAAGAAACTCCATAGAAGATAACGCCCATGCAAGTGATGTAGAATTAAAGTTATTGAAAGTGCAGCGTCTGCAAGGGAAGGATATGAGGATTATTAAGGGCAAACTGAGTCATATCAGCGAATACATCAGTGAAATGAGTAAAAGTTTGACAACATTAACAAAAGTGATTGAAGGTGCACAGAAGGCGTCAGGTGACAATTTTGACCGCATAGCAAATGCATTGGAGACTATTTGTCATGGCATGGAAGGACAGAAGATTGCAAATTGCAATAGACACATGAGAACAATGATGAGCATGCACACATACGCCAGGGCTTTTAATAGAGTAACTACCAGCAATGCATGACTAATTAAACATACAATTTCCATTCAGAAGGACATTAGACAATGTTGTGGGGAGCTTTGTGGAAAGGGGCGACCACTCGGTCCCCCCGAACGTATGGCGGAGTGCCTCGATCCCCCCGGGAAGCCATTTTTGGGCGGGAGGCGCGTCTCGGCTGGTATGCCCGAAGCGGCGTAGCCGGGGCGCGCCTTTTCCCGCCCTAGAGTGGGCTGGCCTAGACACCGACGTAGCCAGCCCCGCCCTAGGGGCAGGCAGGGGCGGGTTCTCGCCCGCCCTGAAGACGGATAAAAAGAGACGCAAGACCAGAAGACGTCCTCTTGTTCTTGTGCTCCGAAGCTGCACCTCCTCGCTACCCGTGAGCTCGGGACAGAACGAAGAGCCAATTTTGAGCGTTTTGATCTTTTTCTTTGTCTTCTAGATACTTCGTCGGAGAAATGCCAAAGAAAGTCGCAAAGAGAATGACGACCGACCAGATGGTGCGGGCCCTTTGCAAAGAGGTGTCCGACATAAAGAAACGGTTGGCGAATCGGGACGGGGAGGAGGGTTCGGGCCCTGCGCCGGCTGGAGGGAGACCTAAGAGGCCGAGAAGGGTTCCAGCCGGTGGAGACGTCCCGGTCCCCTCTGTACCGCTCGAGGCGCCGACCCCAGTACCAATGGAGGGGAATCCAATCCCCGTTGTCGTCACCCCGACATCCAAAGAAGACATGCCCCCCGAGCTGGCAGCACAGCTAGCAGCTTGGTTGGGGGATAGTAGTGATGGCGCCACGGCTGCCGAGGCACAGGCGCTGATAAAAGGGCTTCGTGAGAAGAGAGATGCAGCTAAAGTGACTGCGCCGTTGGCGGGAATAGACAAGCCGCAAGCGGCCGAAGCTGCGTCCGGTGCAGGTAAGCGGCCATTGCCGATTGCAAGGGACGAGTCAGCACCCTCTCGTAGAGAGAGATTGGGACAACATGTGCCTTTAGCTATAAAAGAAAAGATCTGGGCTGGGGAGTACGTGAATATTTTCTCCTTGCTTGTTGATCATTATGAGGTGGAGCATGTTAAAAGTCAGAAGGACCTAATGCATCCGAGTGTTTGGCGCGCAAAAATGGCCGCCTTTAAGGTAAATGAGAATATTGGCAACTGGGGCAATGCGTGGGGTATTTTTACATCGATTTTGGGGGAACGTAGGCCCGAGTTGCTTTCTGAATTTCCCATTTATCAATCACGAATTATGGGTTACTCGACAGCGTATCAAGGTAACCATTGGTTTTGTTATGACAATCTGTTCAGGAAAGAAAAGGAACATAACAAGGGTTTGACTTGGGATTGTTACGATTCTGTAACATGGGATAAAATGAAAGAATCGGGAATGTTAAAGATGCCATTGGTTGGGAGCAATGTTGTAGATTACTCCCGCCAAAATGTGGGGACGCCCTTTCGACCAAGTACGAGCACCGACGATCAGTCGAGGCCCGCAGGCAATACAGGGAGGAAGGGTTTCTGCTTTAATTTCAACAAAGGGAAATGTACCAGACCTCCGGGATCGTGTAAATTCAAACATGAGTGTAGTACGTGTGGGTCGTCCCATCCTGAGTCATCGTGCAGAGCCAGAACGGGTGAGAATGGGGGTAAGGGAGGCGCCAAACAGGTCTAAACTAGTCCGAGGGGCGCCTTTACCAACCCCGATTGATACCTTGGCAATGATTCCCTGGCTCAGTGAATACCCGGATCGTACTTCTGCTGGGGTGCTGCGGAACGGTTTTTCACATGGTTTCCGCATCCCGGTGGGGGACTTTCAGGGTGTAGGGATTTGCAAAAATCTACTTTCTGTTTTACAACATACATCTGTGGTGCAAGAAAAAATTCAGAAAGAGGTTAGCCGGGGACGGGTCGCTGGCCCGTTTAGTGTACTCCCAGTACCGGATTTTGTTTGTTCTCCGTTAGGGGTGGTCCCCAAGAAGGACCCAGGTGAGTTTCGTTTGATCCATAATTTGTCTGCTCCACACGGCCTTTCGGTGAACGACGCAATTGATCCAGAAGTTTGTTCGGTGCGATACGCATCGTTTGATGAGGCAGTAGCCATCTTGAATCGCCTGGGGCCCGGGACGTTGATGGCGAAATCAGATATCGAGTCAGCGTTCCGGTTGCTCCCGGTACACCCAGACGATCAGCGTCTTTTGGGATTCAGGTTCCAGGGGTCATTTTACATGGATAGGTGTATGCCAATGGGATGCTCTATATCATGTGCTTATTTTGAGCAATTTAGTACTTTCCTGCAATGGGTGTTCACGAAGAAAACGGGTTTCCGAAATGTAATGCACTACCTTGACGACTTTTTGTTCCTTGGTCCCGCCGGAAATCCCGAATGTGCTCAGGCCTTAGCTGAATTCTGTGTGTTGATGGGTCATTTTGGCGTGCCATTGGCACCGGGTAAAACTATGGGTCCCACGACTTGCCTCGAGTTTTTGGGGATCGAGTTGGACTCAAGGGAGGGGTGTTTCCGTTTACCAGCTAGCAAAGTGTTAAAATTCAGGGCAGCCCTCCAAGTATGTTTGAATGCATCTAAGGTTACACTGCATCAGTTGCAACAATTAGTGGGAAAGTTGAACTTTGCCTTGAGGGTGATCCCAATGGCTCGCCCTTTTTCCCGCTCAATTGCCCAAGCGATGGTTGGCCTAAAGGAGGGTCATCATCGCACGAGGTTATCGGCTGAGGTCCGCCAGGACATGCGGATTTGGTTAGCATTTTTGGCGGACTTCAATGGCCGAGTCGTCTGGAACAAGCCAGCCGTGTCCTCAGAAGAGCTTGGGCTATGGACAGATTCAGCAGGAAGCATAGGCTTTGGCGCCATCTTCGGCACAAAGTGGTCTGCTCAAAGGTGGCCCCTATGGTGGCACGAGAAGGGGCTAACGAGTAATATTGCTTTCCTTGAACTATTTCCCATTCTGGTGGCCCTGAGAACCTGGCCAGAAGGGTTCAGAGATCATTCTGTCGTGTTCTGGTCCGACAATATGACCGTGGTAGAATGCATCAATAGTCAGGCAGCCCATTGTAAATTGATTTTGAGGCTGCTCAAAGAAATTGTCCTACTGTGTATGCAACTGAACGTGGTATTCAGAGCAAAACATGTCCCAGGGGTGATGAATCAGGCTGCTGATGCACTGTCTCGTTTTCACATGCAGGCTTTCTCGGGTTTCCTTCCTTCAGCGGACCCGGAGCCGGCACCCTTCCCCGAAGCTCTCTGGTCTCTCGGTGCCCCGAACTTCGTCACCTCGTGGGAGAGAGTCTAGCACCCAGGACAAGGAAGGCATATGAAGGGGCGTTCCAGGCCTATTTAGCCTTTTTGGGGGCAGAGAGAGGGGGACTTTGGGGTCAGGAAGAGTGGGTTGTACTTTTTCTGATGTCCTTACGTAGGGCTGGGAAATCGGTGGCTACGGCCCAAAGGCATCGTGCCGCCATTTCTTTTGTTGCCAGGGCCCATGGCATCCTGGACCCAACAGCGTCTTTTACAGTACAGAAAGCGCTGCGTGGGTGGCAACGCCTAGAGGGTCGCAGAGTAGACGTAAGACGACCGATAGGTTTAGACAGGTTGTCCCAGTTACTGGCCACACTCCCTAACACATGCTCGTCCCCTTTCGAGACCTGTTTGTTCCGGACTGCATTTACGCTGGCATTTCACGGGGCTATGAGAGTTAGTGAGCTAGTTGCAAGGAACAAACAGGATGTGACGGGGGGCTTGTGCAGGGAACATGTTCAGATCAGGGGTGATGCGATGATTGTCTCCTTTCTCAGGTCCAAGACTGACCAAGATGGGAGAGGGGACTGCACGATCATTCGCAGGAACCCCGAGTCATCCATGTGTCCGGTACAGTGCTTAGAAGATTACCTAGCACGAAGGGTGGCATCATGGGGGGGACATTGTTGAGGCATGCAGACGCCACCCCGCTGACGAGGTTTCAGTTTCAGCGGGTGCTTGCAATGGCCATTGCCGCAGCGGGCTTGGACCCGGGCGAATTTGGGACCCATTCCTTTCGAATAGGGGCTGCCACTGAAGCTACAGCCAGGGGTCTTAATGTAGAACAAGTGAAACGTGTGGGGCGCTGGTCCTCCAATTGTTATAAGAGGTACGTGCGATTGCACATGTTGTGAAGCTGTAATCATGTACTCACGCTTCTTGTCTTTTGTTTGTTTTCAGTTGCGCAAGCCTACGCGGCAGGGCGAACTGTGCAGTCGACCCAACACCAGGCCAGCGGTCGCACGTCACCGGCTGTGAGGAAGGAGGTGTGGGTCGTGGGCCACTCATACGTGAGACGGGCCGCAGACGTATTCAAAGCAGGTGACATGATTCACGTACCTGGGGAATACGGGTACAGAGTGTCCTTCTACGGAAGGGGCGGTCTCTGTATTGACCAGTTTCAGGAATTTTTTGAGGGTTTGTTAGAGCGGATGAGGTCACCGCCGTCCATAGTCATAGTGCATTTGGGGGGCAATGATTTGGTCACCACCGGTAGACGACTTCTCCTGGAGGCTATGCTTTCCACGGTAAGTTGGTTAGCGAGGAGAGTTCCGGGGTGCATAATTGCGTGGTCTCATGTGATCCCACGAAAAGTGTGGCGGGGGGCTATCTCGATCCCTGCTTTGAATCATTCTGTTAGAAAATTGAATAACAAAGTGAGTAGGTTGTTCCGTTCCAAGACATTGCATTCGATCTCGCATAGTTGTATTAATGATGACAGTATGTATCTGGGGGATGGTGTGCATTTGTCGAGGGTGGGGAATGAGTTACTCATAGGTGACTTCCTAGCTTGGTTGAAATCGTTAAAACATGACCTTTAGGTAGGAGTCTTGTGGGGGGTCCGGATAGCCGGTCAACTATCCGGACCTGTGGCGGTAAGGTCATGATCGGTGAGCACTAATTGGTAGATCCCTATGAGTGGGCGTCACCCAACACGGATGGGAGCGCTCGGGAGAGGTGGCCATTGGCCCCTCAATGGGGAGGCGGTCCCGTCTAAGGGCGGGTCGCCGGAAGTAAAGGAAAGGCGGTCAAGGCCCCTTCCTTTGTAGGAGGGGTTACAGCCCCCTCCTGGGGGAATTTCCCGGGGCCAGTGTCATCTGCGACGGCAGATGCGGTAAGTTGTGTGGGGTGGGGGGAGGTCCACGATACCTTCTAGATACCACACACAAGTCTTCGAACGACCTTTAAATGGCGTCGAGTCTTAAGTGCCCCCGTCAAGTCAAGGGAAATTGTTAGTAGTGGCACTTGAGGTAAGCCTCTGTGCTGTCGCCCCTCCCAAGTGGGAGGGGTAAGTCTGGTTAGGGATCTTGACACCGGTTATGACCTTGCCGTTGGCCCTTAAACGTTAGGATGTACAATTTCAGTGTTTCTAGAGAATGTTTTTGTAGGATGCTAGTTCGGCTAGGAGAACCTCTGTATTAGAGAATATGTTAAGGTTAGCCAAACATCGCAATGTGATAATGAAATTGTACATAACATGAAACGTTTAATGTTTTAATTTTTTGTTTTAATAAATACGGCCGGGAGGGTCACTCCCTCCCACATCCAAAAACTTTAAGAACTGTTTCCGGTTTCCCTCCTTTTGGGGATTGTGTTGAGAGGGGGTGGCGGGTATCTCAGCCATATGAAGGTGTGATGTCTATGAAAAGTGCTGCTATTGAGATGCAACCTATAGAAAACCTTAATAAATCTGTTGAAGGGGGTTTAAACATTGATTGTGATGGAAGCAGTGTCAAAATTAAAGCAAAACAAGTGTTTGAACGCCTTAGCTCAAGAGGCCAAGACCTAAACACAAGAAAACCTATCATTTCAGAGAATGTGAAAACCAAAGCTTTAGGTTTGCGCGGAAGGAAGAAATGATTACCTGTAATAATTTGTTAGTATGTTCATGATTTCAGAAAATGCCTAAAAGTGGACCTTGACTGATTAAAGTTTGCTAAAAGTTTATGGGTTTTTTTTCAAATTACATGCAGTAATGTTTTTGGAGTACCAAGCTCTTCCTTTTATTTAAACAAAAAATAAAAAAACATTTTGAATAAAAATTACATTAATCTCACCTTTTTAAAAAAAATAATGCTGAGTAATTTCTGCCCTTCTTCTCCTCCCTTCTGCTGCGTCAGGTCCATGTAATCTTGCATGGGGTTGTTGAGGCTGGTTGTCCTCATTTGGTAGCACATCCTCCATATCAAGTTCAAGGCCTCTCCTAGTAGCTAGGTTGTGCAGGATAGCATTCTGAAACTATTTTGCAGCAAACATCCGGACGATATTGCAATGCTCCTCCAGTCTTCTGCAGTATTGTGAACCTTGACTTCATAACCCCAAAAGTCCTCTCTATGATACTGCGAGTTGAGATATGGGCATAGTTATACTGCTGTTCTTTGTGGGTTGTTGGAGTCAGGTGAGGTGTGAGTATGCATGACCTCACATCATATGCACTATCTACTATGTTTTAAGGTAAAAGTTGGAAATGAGTACCAGTTTAATGCCAAAGCACAATAGTAAAATACATTACACATAGATTCATTACATTTACCTAGTAAATATCCATCTCCAAATTCTCCAGAAAGCAGGCGAGCATGGATGGCACTGTACGAGTCATGGGCACTCCCTGGGTAACTGGCAACTAAGTCAGTGATGATTCCTTTTTTCTTGCAGATTGCTTGAATATTTAAATAATGGTAATGTTTCCTGTTTCTAAAAATGTACTCATTTGCAGCAGGGGGACAAATGGGAACATGTGTTCCATCAACACGTCCTATTACATGTGGGAAATGTGCCATGTTGTAAAAGTGTAATTGTATCTGAAGCAACTCCGGCTAAGTGGTAGGAAACTTTATGTGATGGTTTATCCTGTGGAGCATTGCATTGAGAAAGTCATTAAAAAATCTAGACAATGCACTCTGTAAACCGCCCCCCCGCAACAGCAATGACACCTTGAAAGGAGCCAGAGGCTAGAAGATGAAGACAACATAACACCTGTATATGGGTGGGTATGGCTTGAGTCCTACGCGTTTGCCTATGCAATAAGGGGTCTAATTCTGATATCACCTCTAAAATTGAGTCTGCATTAAGCCTATACTTATCGTATATGCCTGCCTTTGTCTCCCCAAGCAAAGTGATGCGCAATTTAAATATTCATTGATTAATCTTCTCCTCCTTCCTGCTGCTCTCAAATGCCACCGACGTGCCAGCACAATGACTGCTGCCATCCTGGAAGAGTTCCTGAGGGACTGTGGAACCCCTATTGTAGTTTCCCAATCATTTGCACATGTTTTGAAAGAAAAACAAAATACCACCTGCTCACACTTCTTCTAGTTTTAGGAATTCCTAATTGCGATTTCTATGAAAATTGCAAATAGCGAATTTTCATGCATTCCAGTTTTTGCAAATATTTTAAGGATTCTTTAAAATTGGGATTCTTTAAAAAATCCAAATGCCATTTGTGAATTAATAAGGAATCGCAAAGCCAATTGCAATTCCTATTTTGAAAAAAAAATGATGCATTCCAAAATCAGAAATTGCACTGTTTGTGAATGCAATTTCTGATGATGCATGTGCCCCTCTGTCTTTTATTATGCTTTCTACATAATATAACAACCAAACATGTTTACAGATTCTATGGGGTTAAAAGGTAGGATGTTGCTATTGAACTCCACCTCTTGTTACATGATCTATAAGTACCCTCAACAGTTTCAGCAGCACATCATGTGATCAAGCCTCTGGCTAGAGGTGAAACGTGTCATGCGGACTTGCTGGGTGTTGATTTTTTTAATGGAATAAAGCACTGAATTTTTGCACCAGAACTGGGTTTGGCTTTTTCATCTTTTGAAGCAATCCGAGTACAGGGATTGTAGACGTGTTGGAGTCGGATGAAGCAATTGTATATATATATATATTCACAGAAAAAACCATAGGTTATAGTGGATATATAGTTAGGAAGTTGCATTTACAAAACCTTGAAAATTCAATGAAAAAACCATTGGTTTTAGGCCATATATAGTTAGGAATTAGCATTTACAAAACCTTATTTTACTCGCATAAAACCATTGAAATTCCATATATAGTTAGAAGCGCTAACTATATATCGCGCACCCGCAATCCACTGCTGATGATGTCACATATTACATCATTCATGACATGGTCAGTGACATCACTGATGACATCACTGATGACATCTCAAATGACATCACTGATGACAACTCAAATGACATCACTGATGACATCTCAAATGACATCACTGATGACATCACTGATCACAACATCCAGTGATTGTATGTGTCTGTAAAGTTTAAATATGTTTCACATATTGAAGAATGAGTGGATGTATAAGTGTCTGGATGAAGAATTTAGTAGGTGCATGACTGACTGTATGAGTGAGTGATTAAATGTGTCTCACTGAGTGCATGGGTTAGTGACTAAACTGTCTTAATTTGTGCATCAGTATGTTTGTTGTTGTGTAAGCTGCTGCATGTGTTGATCAGTAGCTATAAGAGTGGCCATATGGGTTATTGATTGGTTGCCCAAGTATTTGAATGGGAGGCTGAGTGTGTGTGTGGGTGGCTGGGAGGTGCGTGACTCTGTGCATAGATGTGTAAGCAGTTGATTCACTAGGAGTATGAGTTCAAGAGTGCATGTGGAAACAGCTATATGGGCGGTTGACTATGCATGGGTGTGTTGGTGAGTGAATGGATTTCTCATTGCTACATGTGCAAGTAAGTACGTATGTAAAACACAATACATGTGAGAGTTGAGATATATAAATAACTGAACATAAGAGCCAGTGAATGTGTGAGTGGCTGTATCGATCACTGTGAGCTTGTATCAGGGATTATATAAGAGAATAAATATGTGTTATTATATGTTTGAATAAGTAAGATGTGTATAACTTTATAGTTGAGGAAATGGAGGTGTGATTGATTCTTTGCATGACTGACTAGGTGTGTGAGTAACTCCATGGATGAGTGACAGTCTGTGAGTGTCTGTTTATACTGAGTGTATGTAAGGTTATATTAGAGTCTGAAGAGGTTCATTGTATTATCACATGAGTGATGTGATCAGTGATGACAAATGAGATGTCATCAGTGATGTCATTTGAGTTGTCATCAGTGATGTCATCAGTGATGTCATTTGAGATGTCATCAGTGATGTCATTTGAGTTGTCATCAGTGATGTCATTTGAGATGTCATCAGTGATGTCATCAGTGATGTCACTGACCATGTCATGAATGATGTAATATGTGACATCATCAGCAGTGGATTGCGGGTGCGCGATATATAGTTAGCGCTTCTAACTATATATGGAATTTCAATGGTTTTATGCGAGTAAAATAAGGTTTTGTAAATGCTAATTCCTAACTATATATGGCCTAAAACCAATGGTTTTTTCATTGAATTTTCAAGGTTTTGTAAATGCAAATTCCTAACTATATATCCACTATAACCTATGGTTTTTTCTGTGAATTTCATTGGTTTTTTAATAGCAAATATGAAAAGCTTTAAAATGTCAAGTACGTGATAGATAAAAACATGTTCGTATTTATGCACGCTGATGTGCTTTGAACGCTGCACCCCCCCCCCTCCCCTCTTTTGTCTTAGTAGTACTCTCTCTTTGCAGATACTGAAGGGTAGTTAACGCAGGCCTTTACCCCCGTTGTAATCCGTCGTGCCTCCTTGTCTCTCCATTTGATTGATTGTTGTCCAAGCATTTACTGTTTTAGAATTGGTTCTCTTTGGATCATTCTCTATTTACAAACAAGCACAAAGTTGCAATACTCTGTTTAGTCTTTGCAGATAGTGAAAAATCGTGTAAAAAAATAAAAGTAATCGAGCAAAATCAGTAGGCCACTAATTGGATCTCTTTTTGACCTCGCTAAAATAGAAATATTAGGAACAACCCTTCATGAGAAATACGAAAATAGTGAGATGAACTGAGCTCCACACCATGAGGGCTGCAAGACAGCTCGGCTCCATCACCCATCCCGCACAAAATAACGACAAACCCTATGCAAATATTAAAAATATAGACAACACACCAGCAAAGAAACAGGGTAAAACATTTTATTAAAAAACTATTTACATAACGTTGGTTTATAAGATGATGTCAGTAGTGGACCGATGTGTGAATAGATCGAAAACAGCACAAGGCTCCAAGATCCGGATGACAAGCTCCTGGATGTTGGGTGCCATAGTTTAGAGTTCTGAATTTCAGCCTTTTTCAATGCCTGTGCTTTGTTGAATCAAAATGGCGGCTTGACACAAAGCTGACTCAAGCGTTGCTACTGATGCTATGCAGACCAAAACTGGTTTTCAGTTTGTACATTTTTCTAGATTTTTCAATCCAAGTTTGGTTGACTTTGTAGAACGATGGCTTCAGATTTTCAACATACGGTGTGGTGGCGCAAACTGGGAGAGGGCGCTTCGCTCCTGCCCCCTCCCCAAGTAAGATTTTCATACGTGAAAGTACGTTAATGGTTTTGGTCCCTGAGATGCTTCGATGTCACTACCATTCTCAAATAGCATAAGTTCTGGATGTTGGGTGCCATAGTTAAGAGTTCTGAGCAGTGCTTGTAACACTGTCTGAAGCTTATTTCCACCTACTGCAGCTTCACTATTCTCAAAGTAAGTGAGTGTCGTTTGTGGACCTGACTGCATTAGAAAACAATGTGATATGTTACCTTCCTAAACAGCTTGACGGAGGCCCCTGAGGGGCGGTGTGATGGCCATGGACTCGGAGAAGACGCTTGGCTCCGACACCCTCCCCAAGTCTTATAGCACTGGTGTAGCCTGAGATCGCCCCCGACATAGGCGGCCGGCTCCCGGGGTCCGGCGGAACTTTTTGCCTTTTGATGACTCTTCAATTCTGGACCTTGTCCCACAATCCGTTTCACCTGAAGACAAGCTGTAGTGGGGCGCCCCTTTATCGTTTTAGTTGCCATTCCGCCCGCTTTTGCTACACTGTGCCTCTTCCGCCATTCAGCTGTTTACCGCCCGCTCTTGCGACTACAGCGTCTCGCTCACCATGTAGTTGAGATGCGCCCGCTCTTGCGGTGCAGCGATAGGCGGCTGCCACAGGACTCTCAAAATGGCGGCCGGCTCTTCGGTTTTGGGCCTGGTCCACTAAAATGGCCCTGGGACACCTTGGAACTCGGACGCTTGTCTGCTAGGGCTTGGGTCCCATTCTCGAAAAGCGTCCCCTCAGCCGTGAAGATTCTACAAAAGTCTTGGGGGCCTCCGACTCCCGCAGGCTTCTGGTGGGGAGCGGCTGCCATGATTGCTCGTGGAATGGCCACGACGGAGCTACGAGATGGTAGTGGTCTCATGCTGACGCCAGCTTTAGTCTGAAACATCCAGAAACACTATAGACTACCAATTCGATCAGTTCCGGTAGCGCCCCAACATGACCCGGAAGAGAAGAACTTGCCCTCCCCTCTTTGACTGATGGTTCTTGTTGCCTGTCCCCTCTGTTGTCATTTAACAGAACTTTTTGGACTGCTGAAAGGGGTTGTGTTCTGAACGCTGGTTGGTGGAGACATTTAGACTATATTCTTGACCTACGTTGTCGCGTAATGCGTTTTATGACACGCCGCGTTAGCGCACCCGGAAGTGATCCGAGGTGCGGCGCGCAGCGCGTAACGTAAGCATAACAGGTCATGTGACTTGTTAATAAAACTTTTCATTGGTTCATTTTACTTTTGTTAATTTAATGATGAAAAGCTTGGTCATATGACCTAAAAATTACGCTTTTTATTATTTTCGAACAATATTTTTTTTTCAAACATATGTTATAATATTCCAGGCTAATGTACTTTCCCGGAAAATTTACAACTGTCTTGCAAGTAAAATATATTCCTTTTTCGAGAAAAAGGGCGTTTCTTCCTTCCATGACGGAGCCGTTGAGTAAAAGAGATTCGGCCTGCTGTCTTAGTCGCCGATACGCCTGATTATCAGATTCTTATCGATCACTTTATGTTGCAGACATGAAAAACACAACTGCCCTTGACCATTTATCTTTACTGCGTTCCTACATATTATACCTTTTATCCGTCATGTAATTGGACTGCTTTATTTCACTTGCCTTTTACTGATTCGAAAACAGTCACTAAAAGTAAAAACTTTACAAATGTAAATACTACTACCGTGTTTTGTTTTAAAAACCTTTATTGTGAAAATGTCAGTATACAAATACGGGCCTATAACCACGTGGGCCGGCCACGGAGCAAACTGAAATCGTATATGATGAGGAGACATTTACACTGTAGAAGAACGTAACGAGCGGGCCATTAGGTGACAAGAACAAAGGTGTCTAACAGTTGCGGAATCGGTGGACGTACATTTTGTAATTAAAATACGACAGGGCCACTTACAATAACATTTTCTAGATATACATTTGCGGGCAAGGAGTTACGAGTCCCATTTATACCGGCGCCATTTTGGGCGAGGCCGGGCAGGTCCAAGATATAGTCAAAATGTCTCCACCAACCATCGGCCAGACCAGAACCCCTTTCGGCCCTTTATGCTACAAGATGGTGTCTTCCATTCAGAAAATATTGGTGGCAGCATTTTGAAAGGAAACAGAAACAGCCGTTCTCCTAGTGAGTTTCACATTGTTACATTTAGGAAGAATGTTGAAGAGTAGTATGTGGAAAATCTGAAGCCATTTTTCTACAAACTCTCAATCAGACTTGGATGGAAAAAAAAAACCTGAAGAATGTACAAACTGAAAACCAATTTTTGTCTGTATAGCACCAACAGTAACGCTTGAGTCAGCTTTGTGTCAAGCCGCCATTTTCATTCAATCAATAGCGTCCCCCTGCACACATTCAGGGACCTGGTCGTGTCTTCAGATGAAACGCATTGTAGGAAAAGAAGCAGAAAGGAAAAGGAAAAAAGTTCCGCCGGACCTAGTGAAGCTGCAAAAGGTGCAAATAAGCTTCAGACAGTCTTACAAGCACTGCTCAGAACTCTCAACTGAGGCACTCAACATACAGGACTTGCCATTCGGATCTTGGTGCCTTGTGCTGGTTTCGACCTATTCACACATCGGTCCACTACTGACATCACCTCATAAGCCAACGGGGCACCCCACGCCGACTTTCGGCGCAGCATTGTAGGATGGCCACACCAGTGCGGCAACTTGCTGGACACAACATCGGGGCCATCCAGATCTCGGCGCGTTCGACTCACTGTACCGCAACAGTGACCGCAACTCAGCTGGACACGCCGTCTTTCGGCGCAGCATTGTAGGATGGCCACACCAGTGCGGCAATTTGCTGGACACCACCTCGGTGCCATCCGGATCTCGGCGCGTTCGAGTCACTGTACCGCAACAGTGACCGCAATTCAGCTGGACACGCCGTCTTTCAGCGCAGCATTGTAGGATGGCCACACCAGTGCGGCAATTTGCTGGACACCACCTCGGTGCCATCCGGATCTCGGCGCGTTCGAGTCACTGTACCGCAACAGTGACCGCAACTCAGCTGGACACGCCGTCTTTCGGCGCAGCATTGTAGGATGGCCACACCAGTGCAGCAATTTGCTGGACACCACCTCGGTACCATCCGGATCTCGACCCGTTGTGCTGCCTTCGGCCTATTCGCACATCGGTCCGCTACTGACGCCGCCTCACGTGCCAACGGATTTTCTACGCTTTTTGTAGCCCTATGCCGCATAACAGGTCATGTGACTTGTTTATAAAACTTTTCATTGGTTCATTTTACTTTTGGTTTCCTAAAGATGGAAGGCTTGGTCATATGACCTAAAAATAACACTTTTCATTGGTTTAGAACATTTTTTTTTCCCAAACGATGAAAGCCCCACCTTGTTTCTGGATCATTCAGACTGAAGCTAGCGTCAGCATGAGAGCACCACCATCTCGTGGCTCCGTCGTGGTGATTCCGCGAGCAATCATGGCAGCCGCTCCCCACCGGAAGCCTGCGGGAGTCGGGGGCCCCCAAGACTTTTATACAATCTTCACGGCTGAGGGGACGCTTTTCGAGAATGGAACCCAAGCCCTAGCAGGCAAGCGTCCGAGTTCCAAAGTGTCCCAGGACCATTTCAGTGGACCAGGCCTAAAACCGAGGAGCTGTCCGCCATTTTAAGAGCCATGTGGCAGCCGCCTATCGCTGCACTGCAAGAGTGGGAGCAACTCAACAACATGGTGAGCGAGACGCTGTGGCCGCAAGAGCGAACGCAACTCAGCTAGATGGCCGCCACCTGGGGAGGCCCGTTCACGCCGGCTCCCCCACGCCCCCCCCCGGGCCGCCACACGCCAATTTTCGGACCAGCATTGTAGGATACCAAAACCAGTGCGGCAGTTTACTGGACATCACCTGGGTGCCTGTCGTACATGTTGTGTCAGCCATGTGACACTGGACACAGACCGCTACTGACGAGGCCTCCCCCGGCACCACCCGGGACGCCCCACGCTGTTTTTCTGTGCTGCATTGTAGGATCCCTAAACCAGTGCGGCACCCAGGCGACATCACCTGGGTGCCGTCCAGAACTCTGCACGTTGTGCTGCCTTGGGATTATTCGCACAACAGACCGCTACTGACGAGGCCTCCCCCCGCCCCACCCGGGACGCCCCACGCCAATTTTCGGAGCAGCATTGTAGGATCCCTAAACCAGTGCGGCACCCAGGCGACATCACCTGGGTGCCGTCCAGAACTCTGCACGTTGTGCTGCCTTGGGACTATTCGCACAAAAGACAGCTTCTAACCATTGTTGCTTTTTGTGTTGAGAAATGTTTAAATGTTTTTAGTTTTTGTTCCGTTCGTTAAAGTTAGTAGTTAATAAAGTTTTATAACCTTACTTTGTTGGAGTGTTATCTTTTTTTTTAAAAACGGGTGAATGGGGCCTTGAATCGGGTTATTGTCATGTGTGGGCTTTGGAAGTGTGCTGCTGCAGGATCGGACATTTCAAACTCAAATGCACGTTCTTTTTCTTACCTTTCCGAAGCATGGAGCGCAATAGCAGGCAGAGAAAGGGTGATGCACGTGTTGAACACTACCTGACCTGGCAAGTTGCTGGCAGTGCCCCCCCGCCCGCTCCTGAAAGAGGGCACACACACACCGCCGCCCCGAGTACTTCACAAATCTTTAAAAGACCATGCGCTTGTTCATGAGGCTTAAATGGTTTATCACCTCTTCTAGAACCCCTGCATCGACCCTCTGACGTTTCATGGAAAAATTACCATGTAACACAATACCAAGCCCTGTCAGCTGAAACCCCCAAGGAATCGTGGGGCATATTATCAAGGGGGTTTATCTCCGCTTTTTTGGCTTTAAAAGCCATGAAAGCGGAGATAAAATTATTTCCCTATTACCAAGCTGTCGCTAACACCAGTTAGTGACAGCTAAAAGGAGATAGCGACCATCTTGGGCCCCGCTTTGCATGTCAGTGATACTTATCACTAATGACATGCAAAGTGGCGTGCCAAGATGTTAGCGACTGGAAACAGTCCCTAACATCGCTACCTTCTATTACCAACTTTTGGAGATATTCGCGCTAAGCGCGAATATCTCCAAAATCTAACACCTGCCCTGAGCAGTTCTTAGCCATGTTATCCAATGGGAGGTGGATAACATGGCTAAGAGCATTAGATCGATAATACATGAATATCGCTGACTTTTCTGCGATAATAGCAAGGTTTATCTGCGATAAAAATCGCCGATGTGCGGCGATAATTTTTGTCTCTAAACAAGTTAGAGACAAAAATGATCGCTAGTTGTTCGTAATATGCCCCCGGGTTTTTGCTTGCAGAAATCGGGAGGCGGGGACTAGCACTGAAATCAGTACTCACACGCCTGAATCAGGAGGATTGGCATGTCTGAATTCTCTACAGCTGGGGCCATAAACTACATCCGCAGGGTTAGGTGATAGCCTGGGACCAGCCTGGCATCTAAAATGGCTGCCGTGCACGACAAAATTGTGGCATTCGAAAAAAGGCAAGATGGCGCAGCCGCTGGAAGAGATGTATCAACATATATCAGCCTCCTCAGCCACCCTCAGGAAACATAGGGGATTAGGATACGTCTCCCGCACCCCCTTATACCTAGTACTTTAATTAACGAAGCACAAAATGGCGAATTCCCGTTTCGCTACCAGTTTGCGGCCCAGTTCGCGGCCCGTGAAGCGCTTCTACCGTGAAAAATCATTTTTTTTTTATTTTCCCCACGGGACCCTTTAATAACCCCAACAACATTCCTAGGGGGTCAAGAGGGGGATACCTTGCCCCCTTTCATTAAATTCCCCCTTAGTTTTTCACCTTTTCTTCTCTCTCGATCCTACCGAGAGACAAGATGGCGGCCGCTCCGGACTGTCACGCAGCAAAAAAAAAAAAAAGCTCACGCACAGCCGCTGGAAGAGATGTATCAACATATATCAGCCTCCTCAGCCACCCTCAGGAAACATAGGGGATTAGGATACGTCTCCCGCACCCACTTATAACTAGTAATTTAATTAACGAAGCACAAAATGGCGAATTCCCGTTTCGCTACCAGTTCGCGGCCGCGCTTCTACCGTGAAAAATCTTTTTTTTTTATTTTCCCCACGGGACCCTTTAATAACCCCAACAACATTCCTAGGGGGTCAAGAGGGGGATACCTTGCCCCCTTTCATTAAATTCCCCTTTCGTTTTCCACCTCTTCTTCTCTCTCGATCCTACCGAGAGACAAGATGGCGTCCGCTCCGGACTGTTTAGAATGTTGACAGACACCGGAGAGCCAATCAGCTTTCTGCACGCAAAGTTCCGATAAGCGAAAAGTAAGCGGACCAGATCGCTGCCCAGAGCGCTGTTACAGATATATATCTTGGTTTGAACGTTAATTTCTCAAAAACTACTGGAGCACATATATTGAGACCTAGCAAAGGCACATCGGGCTAACAGTCCCTACAATTTTGCCAAGTTTCGTGCAAATCCATTCAGCCGTTCGAGCTAAAAGTGAGTCCAACCGCCCTATGGAAAAATGAATGGGAAAAACGCGTTTTGGGACCCCCCTTTTTTCTCAGCCCCCCCTTGACGAAACCCCCCTAAATTTTCAGGGGCTGCTCAGAATCAAAATGTGCCATTTTCCTGAAAATTTCAGCCGATTCCGTCCACAAACGCCAAAGTTATTAGACATAGAATTTTCAAAAGTCCCATAGAGAAAAAATTCTAACTATATATACCTACTGGCTATCGCCAGTAGGTAATATATGTATATATATGTATATATATATATATATATATATATATATATATATATATATATATATATATATATATATATATATATATATATATATTCACTGAAAAAACCATAGGTTATAGACCATATATAGTTAGGGATTAGCATTTAAAAAACCTTATTTTATTTGCACAAAACCATTGAAATTCCATATATAGTTAGTTGCACTAACTATATATCGCGGACCCGCAATCCACTGCTAATGATGTCACATATTACATCATTCATGACATGGTCAGTGACATCACTGATGACATCACTGATGAAATCTCAAATGACATCACTGATGACATCACTGATGACATCACTGATGACAACAGCCAGTGACTGTATGTTTCTGTAAAGTTAAAATATGTCTTACATATTGAAGAATGAGTGGATGTATAAGTGTCTGGATGAAGGATTTAGTAGGTGCATGACTGACTGTATGAGAGAATGATTAAATGTGTCTCACTGAGTGTATGGGTTAGTGATTAAAGTGTCTTAATTTGGCAATCATTATTTATGTTGTTCTGTAAACTGCTGCATGTTTAAATCAGTAGCTATATCAGTAACTATATGGGTTATTGAATGGTTGCCCAAGCATTTGTATGTGTGTGGGTGGCTGGGAGGTGTATAACTCTGTGCATAGATGTGTGAGCAGTTGATTCCCTAGGTGTATGGGTTCAAAAGTGCATGTAGAAACAGCTGTATGGACAGTTGACTGTGTGCATGAGTATATTGGTGAGTGAATGGATATCTCAGTGCTACATGTCAAAGTAAGTACATATGTAAAACACACTCCATGTGAGAGTTGACATATATAAATAACTGAACATAAGAGCCAGTGAATGTGTGAGTGGCTGTATGAATCATTGTGAACTTGTATCAAGGATTGTATAAGAGAGTAAATATGTGTTACTATATGTTTGAATAAGTAAGGTGTGTATAACTGTATAGTTGAGGAAATGGAGATGTGATTGATTCTTTGCATGACTGACTAGGTGTGTGAGTAACTCCATGGATGTGTGACAGTCTGTGAGTGCCTGTTTACACTGAGTGTATCTAAGGTTATATTAGAGTCTGAAGATGTATTATCACATAAATGATATCATCAGTGATGTAATCAGTAATGTCAAATGAGATGTCAGTGATGTCATCAGTGATGTCATTTGAGATGTCATCAGTGATGTCATCAGTGATGTCATTTGAGATGTCATCAGTGATGTCATCAGTGATGTCATTTGAGATGTCATCAGTGATGTCATCAGTGATGTCACTGACCATGTCATGAATGATGTAATATGTGACATCATTAGCAGTGGATTGCGGGTCCGCGATATATAGTTAGTGCAACTAACTATATATGGAATTTCAATGGTTTTGTGCAAACAAAATAAGGTTTTTTAAATGCTAATCCCTAACTATATATGGTCTATAACCTATGGTTTTTTCAGTGAATTTTCAAGGTTTTGTAAATGCAAATTCCTAACTATATACGGTCTATAACCTATGGTTTTTTCTGTGAATTTCATTGGTTTTTTAAAAGCTAATATCTATAGCTGTAAAATATATTCTTTATTAAGTGTCGTATCACGTAGCCCGTGAGACGCCTCATGATGCATCGCATAACCGTGACGTATCGTCTCTGCAGCGCAAACCAAACCCAAAACGTAAGCGCGCCAGAACACGCTTAAAGATATATATATATTTTTTTAACCTTAATTAGACAAAATCCACACGTGCACATATCACAAACGTTCAAAAAACACAATATGTCGGACTTCGTTACGCTGCCGGTTAGCTGCCCGGTTAACATACCAGGAAGCACCTTTACCGCGAAAAATCGCAATTTTTTTTTCTTTTGCCCCGCAGGGAACTTTAATAGCCCCCTCATCAATCCTAGGGGTTCAGGAGGGGTCTGCCTTACCCCTTTCATTCATTTACACCTTTTTTTTTTCCACCTCTTGTCTCTCGATCCTACCGAGAGACAAGATGGCGGCCGCTCTGGACTGTTTACAATGTTGACAGCCAATCAGCTACTCCTCCGGATTTTTTTTTTTTTGGGCCCCGCGTGGTTTTATGATATCCCCCTCATCAATCCTATGGGGTCAGAAGGGGTCTACCTTGCCCTCTTTCCTTCATTTCCCCCTTTGTTTTGGTCTCCTCTTGTCTCTTGATCCTACCAAGACACAAGATGGCGGCCGCTCCGGACTGTTTACAATGTTGACAGCCAATCAGCTACTCCTCAGACTCCCGTTACACTGCCGGTTAGCTTCCCGGTTAGCTGCCCGGTTAGCTGCCCGGTTCGCTTACCAAGACACGTCTCTACGGCGAAAAAAATCTGTTTTTTTTTTGTTTTTTTTTGGGGTCCCGCGTGGCTCTATAATATCCCCCTCATCAATCCTAGGGGGTCAGAAGGGGTCTACCTTGCCCACTTTCCTTGCTTTCCCCCTTTGTTTTGGCCTCCTCTTGTCTCTCGATCCTACCGAGAGACAAGATGGCGGCCGCTCCGGACTGTTTAGAATGTTGACAGACACCGGAGGGCCAATCAGCTTCGCATCGCAAAGTTCCGATACGCGAAAAGTTCGCTAACCGGATCGCTGCCCGGAGCGCTGTTACAGATATATATCTTGATTTAAACGTTAATTTCTCAAAATCCACTGAAGCACATATATTGAGACCTAGCAAAGGCACATCGGGCTAACAGTCCCTACAATTTTGCCAAGTTTCGTGGAAATCTATTCAGCCGTTCGGGCTAAAAGTGAGTCCAACCGCCCTATGGAAATTAACATGGGAAAAACGCGTTTTGGGACCCCCCTTTTTTCTCGGCACCCCCCTTGATGAACCCCCCCCAAATTTCCAGGAGCTGCTCAGAAACAAAATGTGCCATTTTCCTGAAAATTTCAGCCGATTCCGCCCACAAACGCCAAAGTTATTAGACATAGAATTTTCAGAAATCCCATAGGGAAAAAATCCTAACTATATATACCTACTTGCGACCGCCAGTAGGTAATATATATATATATATATATATATTCACTGAGTTTCATCAGTGATGTCATCAGTGATGTCACTGACCATGTCATGAATGATGTAATATGTGACATCATCAGCAGTGGATTGCGGGTGCGCAATATATAGTTAGTACAACTAACTATATACGCGAATTTCAATGGTTTTGTGTGAGTAAAATTAGGTTTTGTAAATGCTAATTCCTAACTATATATGGTCTATAACCTATGGTTTTTTCAGTGAATTTTCAAGGTTTTGTAAATGCTAATTCCTAACTATATATGTTCTATAACCTATGGTTTTTTCAGTGAATTTTAATGGTTTTTTAATAGCAAATATCAAAAGCTGTAAAATGTATTCTTCTTTTAATGGAAAAATATATTTTATATGTTTTTAATATAATTTTTTTATGTATTAATATTTTTTTTAATTATTTTTTTTGTTTCGCTACCGGTCCGCGCACCGGGTAGCTTCCCGTTAGCTCAATTTGGTGCCGCGACCCGGTCCGCGCAGCGGGAAACGTTACGTTAGCGCAACTGCCGCGTTCGAAAACAACATCGTGACGCGTCGCGTAAGCGCGACGTATCGCGTTGCCGCGTAATGCGTCTTATGATGCGCCGCGTTAGCGCACTCGGTAGTGCTCCGGAGTGTGAACCGAGGCGCAAAGCGCAGCACCCCGGAAGCGCTCTGGGTGCGTAGCGGGACGCGTAACGTAAGCGTAACAGGTCATATGACCTTAAAATAACACTTTTCATTGGTTTAGAACATTTTTTTTCCCAAATGATGAAAGCCCCCACCTTTTTTCTCACTCTGACTTTCAACTTTGTGAGATGAAGACCTGTTTTTCATTATTAAGTGATGGCTTCAGTAGTAGCTGCAGCTGGTGGACCCCCACCACCACCACCACCTCCTAGGAAGGAAGGACCACCTACACAGTTCCTTCTCAACCCTGAGGAAGAGGAGGAAGAAGAGGAAGAGGAGGTACAGCAGAGACAATTCTTGCCTGAACAGCCCAGGAAATCGCACCACAAAGACAATTTTATTTGGCAATTTTTTTCTTTCCCTCAAGGCCAAAAAAAGGTCAATGCCCGACATGTGACATGCCTCATATGTAAAGGAGTTCTGTCCCGAGGCACAGATAACAAATATAGTTACGGAAACTATACTATGCATCGCCACATGCAGAGGTGGCATCCAATTAATTACAGCGTGGCTGAGGTGCATCACCTCCGCGAAAACTCACCAACTCCTGTGGCCAGCACCTCGACACAGGAAAGTCTTTCGGGACCAGAGGCGAGGGAGACGGTCCCCAGTATCCAGAGCAATTTTGCACACATAAAGCTAGTGTGTATTTATTGTGGGGGACTACTTTGTTATGGGGAGATGAGTGTGAATTTAATGAACAGAGCATATGAAAACCACAAGTGCTCAAAACGCCCCAAAAAGTAATTTTTTTTTTGCTCCTGTTGAGCCGTTTCTAATGCCTGTTTTTCGATGTTCCCCCTCAAAAAAATTTTTTTTTTTAAATTGTTCAAAAAATACAAAAAAAAGTTCAGAAACATAATTAAAAAAATATAAAACAACAAAAACAATAAAAAAAAGTTCTTTTCAGAACTACCACCCATTTATAAAAAATTGCTAAAATGTTTAGCACTCTGGCAATCTCTTTTTTTTTTATTTGCTTCCTAGTTCGCGCGCCGGTACACGAACCGGAAGCGAACCAAAAAAAAATGAAAACAAAAATAAAGAGTGAATGTAAGGGAAGGAGACAGAGAGAATAATGTTAAAAGAAAGACAGCTAGAGTGAGTAACACAGAGATACTGTATAATAGATAATTATACAAAGAAAAGATGTAAGAGGGTAAAATTGAGAAAAAGAAAATAGAAAAAGAAGTGAAAGAAAAAAGAGTGTAGAAGAATAATGAACAAGAGTTACTTGGAGAATGTGAATGAATCTTCAAATTAAAAAGAAAGAGAGTATAGGATGTGGAGTAAGAGGTAGGGATAGAACCGGACTAAAACAACAACCCTGAGGGAAGGTGTTAAAAAAACAGTGAGTGAAAGTAAATAGGATTAAAACAAGGTGTATGATAGTGAAAAAAGGTTAAAACATGTGGAATGACAGAGAGAAAAAACAGAAAGAAGAAAAGAAGAAGTGATGGAAAAAGAATAATTGAAGCAGCAAAAAAATGGAAATAAGATGGTGTGCTTGAACTACAGAGAGAAAGCATAACTAGTAAAAGAGTGAAGAGACAGAGACAGTGAGAGTAAGAGAGACGGACTGAGTGAAAAGGAGTGAGGAACTGTGAGAACAGAGGGACTGACAAAAGGAGTGGAAGGAATGGAGTAAGTAAGTAATTGAAAAGGAATGAGGGAAAAAGCAAAGTAAGGAAACTGAGGGTTAAGGAAATAAAGCAGTGGAAGTAATAGAAGTTGAATGTGATAGAGATGTAAGGGAAAAAGTACTAAATACTTACTTTATAGTTGTTGTTAACTCCATCACTTATAATTTTTTTACTTTCAATCTGTGAAAGAAAGAAGAAAAATTTGAAAAACATTAAAACATGTATTTAAAAAAATAGAAAAGACAAGGCATAAGGTTGAAAATCATACAATTTTACAAAGAAATAAAGTTAGAGATAAACATTCAGAAAGGAAAATAAAGTAAGGGTGAAAGACAGACAGAGTCCAAAAGAAATAGAAATAGAGTAAATTACTAAGTGAATAAAAAGGAGGATAGATTCAGTGACAGAAAAGAAGGATAGAAGAGAAAAATAAACTGAAGATGTGTAAGATACTAAAAGAAAGTGAGCAAGGTACACTAAATAAGGAAAGGGTGAATAAGGAAAAGAGAGTGAGGGAAAGAGGGGACAGAGAAAGTGAAGGAAAGAGTGTCAGATACAGACTGAGTGAAGCAACAAAGAAAGATAAATGAGTGAAGGTGAGTTATACTAACTGATTGCAAAAAAAAGGAGAACCCAAAATTATTTAATTTCAAAAACAAAAGGGAGAAAAGATGGAAAAGAGAAGCGAAGCAGAGGGTCTAAAAGATAGAAAATGGTGCATGAGAGAAAAGAAAAAAGCAGAGTTGGAATAAGGAAACAAAGGTTGAAAGATAAGTGGAGTTAGAGAACAAGGGTGAAAGAGAATAAAACAAAAGGCAATGTGAGTATGTAAAGAGAATTGATATAAGGTAGTAAAAGACAAGTGAGCATGAGACAAGATGAGTACAAATTAAAAATCACAATACAAAATATAGAATTATTATACATGTTAAATGGTTTATTTTTGCTGTTCTCAGAATATATCAAATTTCACTAAAAACAGTGAGTTGAAGGTATTCATCATATAACAGCGGGGGAAAAAAACACAATCAAAATGATTGTGTTTAAAAAACCCATATAATATAACAAATCAGAAATCAGAACTCATCAAAAGCACACTTACTTTCCATGACGTCGAATGATATGCTATGAACAGCATATACTCTGTTGTGCTCTAAAAAATCTGTGCCCGCCACTTTCTGAAAGAAAAGCTCTTTCTTTTTGAGTAATATGTTAGAAACAATAAATGACTTTTTGCTCTCTACCACACTTTTCCTCAAGGCCAAATCGTGTAAGAGCCATTTTAAACTCTTCGAATTCCTCAGAGCAAATCCCGTCATTTTCTTCTTCCCCGACTTTCAGAAAGAAAACGTCCAAAATCACTTTCACAATCTTGTACTAATAATATCTCCCCTTCTAGTTTACTCATGTTTCACATTTCCTATAACATTGATACCTCTTACTATGAGGCACACTTACACTACCTCTATGACTTTTCCAATTTTTTCATTTTCTTGATCTCAGTTACTAACAAAGCAATTTAAAACAACAGAGTAAATCATATCAACTCTTTGAATCATTATAGGCCAGTTATGTATCTCTATGACTACTTTACATTTTTATTCATTATGATCACTCTAATTCACAAAGCAATTTAAAACAGCAGACTAAAATTTATCAACTGCTCCAACCTTCGTAGGCCACTTTCCTTCCCTAAAATTTTGGTTGTAAAAACACTAGGTAAGAATTTTTTAAGTCAAACGGTAAAAGTTTTTTGAAAGTTAAAACAGAATCATTGCAGAATGACCAGCCATTTCCTGATTTTAAATAAGCTGTGTAATGTCCTGAAGTTGTTGAAGGACCGTCATGATATATAATTGCTGCAGTTAAAAAAGTCCATCCTGATATTGACAACTGTGAAGCCACAAAATTTTTAATTAAAGTTGTCAATTTAGTTCCATCAGACCTACATCGTTGGAACATTAAAATGACATACTGGCCATAACTTCGTATAAATATTGTGGACAGCATTGCAGACTTACATTGGGTACACTCCATGTTTTGATCGGCTGCTTTTACTAGCTTATTAAAGGATACTGATTTACTGTCAGGCAAAGTTAAATATATAAATCTTTCTGAGTCTACACTAGTAGTACTTGATAGCCTACAGTTCTCGCAGTCATGCTGCCATTGATAAGAAAGGCCAAACAGATAATCTACATCTACACCTTCATCTTGCAAAACATCAAGCATATACATTAAAAACTCCTGACAATCCTGCTGAATATTTTGAGAGAATTGCGTTTGACCTGAACATTTGTCTAAGAGATTTCGAATTTCAGATACACTTTCTATTTTTCTTCTATCAGTGCTACATTTCTCTAACCCAGAATTTAACAAACAGCAAAATCTTTGATCCGAATTGACCACAATCTGTTCTTTTAATGTTTCAAGAGAAAAGACAACATTAACCACTACATTAGCATAGCAGTTGACACCAGAACTATTTTCAAATTGAAAACCAACAACATCTTGAACAGCATCCATTTTCTTTCTGCTTACAATTTTGGGTTCATCGACTTTTCGTGTTTTTGCTACAACCTCCCTACTATTGGTCACATTTCTTCGTTTCCGGCCTACCACACGTTTTTCAAACAAAGGATATTGAGGCAAATGTGGCGCATACTCTCTTCTTAACCTATTGTATTCCTTAACACAATCTAGATCTGCACAAATATTTGTCTCATCACACTCAATCAAGTACAATACAGAAAAAGTTCTGACTCGTGATATTGCCACATAAGCTATACCCTCCTTGAACACAGAACTGCCAATATTCACCAAAGCACTGTCTACACTTAAACCTTGCGATTTATGGATTGTCACCGCATATGCCAAGCAAACAGGAAACTGCTTACGGCGAACATATAAGTCTTTAACAAGCAAAAACCTAGCAGAGCAATGACCAATTTGCTGTACATCCTCAATGCCATCAAATTTAATTTTTATAAATTCAATTCCATCTCTATTTCTGTATTTCTCAAAATCAACAACATTACCCATTGAACCATTTACCAGACCTCTTTCAACATTTAAATTCCTTTTCAAATTGATTCGGCAATTTAAGCAGGCATTCAGAGTCTTTTCAAAACCCGTAGTTTTAGATATAGTCTTCTCTAATGAATCCAATTTAGATTTAAAATTTTCAGACAAAATAATTGTTGCTCCATATGCTTACTTCTGTCAATAGCTTCCAGTTTCACTATGTCTTGGTTTTCTAAATTCAAAATTTTGTTGTTGAAGATGGAACATTCTTGCAGAGTTGGCATCAAACATATCCTAGATTTCTTCTCAGTAATTTTCTGAAAAATATTCTCTGGCAGAACGTCTTCATCTGGATACAAATTTGACAATAATCGTGCATGTAAAGCTTCCTTCCCATGCTTAGTCACTTTTCCAATTCTAACATCTTGTAGAATATTCTTATAATCTTCATCCTTCGCCTGACGTATATTTTCACGCAGTTCAGCATAATTGAAGGTTAACCATATATTAACGTTGCCAATGCTCCCTAGGCACTTCCTGGTATCTTCACGCGTAAGTAGTTTAAACACTGCTTGTCCTTTCACTGGTGTCAGCTGCAGAAGATCACCGAAAACAATGATGTGTTTTCCACCAAATAACACATCATACTCTGTTTTAAGAACTTCTTGCATTCTCAAATGCACAAAGGCAAGCATGACATTGGAAACCATGCTTACTTCATCAATGATAAGAAGTTTCATTTTCTTTAGGACTCTTGAAACTTCACAACAAGCATCTCCAGATAACTTGTGGTATTGTAATTTGTTATCATGCTCCACTGGCAGCATCAGTAGACGATGAAAAGTAATACCTTTAATGTTATGTGCTGCCAGACCAGTTGGAGCGGTGACAACACAAGACAGCGATGACTCTTTTCTGCAAATAACATGAGATTGCTTTAATGAGGAAACTTTTTCCAGTTCCTGCTTCTCCACTCACATACAGTCGGACAGGCTTCAACGACGTACATGAGCACTCTTTCTTCTCATGACTTAATCCATGATCAATTTGGTTGGTAACTTCGTCATATATTTTCCTCTGCTCAACGTTGAGTTGTCTTTCCAAATCTTCTAAGTTAACCGCATCTTCCTGAGCATGTGCTATGGCTCTTTCCACTTCAATCATGGCAGTGGCAGCTTCGTTTTCGATAACTGGTCCTCCGAGTGGATCCTGACTCAATGAAGTGGAACTCTGACTGTCCTGAGAACTGTCTCTAGCAATCTCGGCTGCAATTGTTGCTTCCTGCTCGATTTCTGCATTCAACATTTCTAGATATTTTGGAAAAACAGGACTCCTTGGCTGCATTGAAAGAATCTTCATAACAGAGGAAATCTCCAAGCAGTTCCTCTTCTGCACACCAAGGCTTGAAAAGTTGCAAAAGAGCTAAATAGAAAAACTCTTTTCTTTCAGGAGATTCGCAATTCAATTTTCGATGATTTACCAATTGACATTTTCTTTGCTTGACCAGACATCCCTCACTTTCAATTACAGCATACACTCCTTTATCAATATCTTCTTTGATGTTCCTCTTGAATATGTAATTTTGTAGAACCTCATAAAGACAAACATTCTCCAGGTGACTGCTTCTATTTGGATAATATGTATCCAACATGTTGGTCTTCAAAATATCTGTACTGCTTGGCTCCTTCTCCGCCAAATACTCAATTTCCCGTACAGGTTTCAGAACTCGATTACGCATTGCAGCAAGACCAAGACTCGCCCAAATGATACTCCTAGATTTGGCATAGAGACTTGCTGAAGATAACCGGTCAGAACATTCGTAAGCTCCGATTTCTCGATGCGACAACATCTTCAGACTGAAACTGTACAACTTCTTACTGAGGCTCTTTTCATGGGAAATATCTTCCCACATATCCTTCAGTTCTGTCTTTTCTTTTTTGTGATGTAAGACGTCACATACCGAGCCACAGCCATACAGTTGTCAGCCACAAACTGAATATCCATGTTAGCATTCCACATGACAAAATCACTGGGTTGTAGTCGTTAATGTACTTGGACTCTTCGTTTCTTTTCAAATTGTATGTGTTTTTGGGTGATTTCCTTGTCACATTATGTCGCAGCGAAGACATCAAATTGTTCACTCTTCCTTTAGATATCACCGATCGTGGAAATGCAAAACGACATTTGGTGTAGTACTTGTCCTTGTTTCTGAATTTACGACGACAGTACTTTCCACAATGATGGCTTTGAAACCGTAAAACTTGTTCTCTTAGACTTTTATCTTCGTTTGTCTTTGTAACAGCACATGTAGCATATTGTTCCATGAAATTCATCACTAAGTCATCCTGATCTGTTCCAAATTTGGGTGCATCTTTGATCCATAGTAGCATATGTATATGAGGAGCACCTTGTGCTTGATACTCCTTTCTCCAGAAGAAATCCAACACCTCTCCAAGAGGTGGATTTTTCTTGTTCGTGATGAAAGACATCATAGCTTCAAATCTATGATTGAAGTACCTGCATACATTCACTGGATCCAAAGAGCACAGTTCTCCGGGTGTCTTGAATTCAATATTTTCAATGTTTCCATTTGCCTCTTGTAGAAATTCAAGTAAGTCTTCCCATCCATACTCAGCACAGCTGAGAGTGAGGAACCATGTGGGAGTTCCTAAGTTCCTCAGCATACATTTTAAGTCACCATGACGACGGTACCAATACTCATTAGTACCACGCTGACATGCCATGAGATTAATCAGGTGAGAATCCAAAATACTGTCTTGCACATTGACTTTATCCATAAAGTCCCTTGCCGAGATATTTAGCAGTTGTACACCACTTTTCAGGATGTGATTCACTGCATAAGACAGTCCAGACAGATCACTTTCAAACAATAGATGAAACAAATAGGGAATGCATTGACGAAACCTAGGATCTTCTGCATACAATCGTAAAGTCCGGTATTCAGAAGCAGGAATTTGATCAGGCCGCTCATCATATTGTCCTCCTCGACCTGTGGGAAATAACTGTGGGAAACACAGAGCTTCCAAACTTTCCTCCCAAACACTAATGGGACTTCCTTTGGCTTGTTTCATTTGAAACAACTCAATAGCATTCCCCATGACTTCCTTGGAATGCAAAGGATGAACACTATAATGTTCATATATTTCTTCATTTTTAGAAGCTTCTATTTTCTCAATTTGCCCAGCACACAATTCGCTGTCCTCTTCTTCACTTACTTCCTCTTCTGCAGTACATACATTCTTGTAGTACTCATTATTTTTTATCAAATACAATGTTGCCTTTTTGACTTTCCTAACATCCACTAAATCTGGCCAGATTTTCTTACTCTTTGTCGGAACTCCATTACCTAGGATAACTAGAGGTTCCTCTTCCACTTTCTCTACTCCAATTGTATTAATGTTTTTCTTCAAATCTAAAGGCAAATAAACAACTCTTCCCTTTAATCCTCTCTGTAAATCTGATGGAGGCAATTTCCCTGTCTTTGGCTCCATTCGTACAATAGCCTGAAAGGGATGAACACTTTGAATCAAAATAGATTCATAAGTATTTAAATCCTTCAATTCAGAAGGAATGTCAACCAATTCCAGATTATTATAAACCGCTCTAGCAGGCATCCGGTTTTGGTTTAATTTCTTTAAAAAATAAGTACACATACGTTGGTCCGATCCCAAATCAAAACGATTTTCTACCATCAAGTATGTGGCAAAATCCTTCCATTCACTATTGTTTTCCATTTCACTTTTTGCATATAAATCCACTAACTTAGTCTGATTCTTATAATAAGTCCGTAGACAACACACACAAGTGAAATTAGGCCTCTCACTTGATTTCACCTGAAAGTTGAAAATTTCCTTGTGAAACTTATCTATATTAGAAATCAGTACACTCTCTTCCACATTACCTACTTCTACTGGGTCAATTTCAACATTGTACTCTTCACCAGCAAAGTAACAGAACTCAATTTCTTCACAAATATTCTTCACATCTACTTCAGAACCATGCAAAAGAGCAGTGCTTAATTGTTTAAGCATAATTGCCGGACTCTTAGCATAATACAACATTCTAACTAATTTGCACTGCTAGCATCCTGAAATGATGAAAAACACTCTGGCATATTCTCCTGGAAAGCCAAGCCAGTGAATGACCACACAAACCTGTCACTTCTCTCACTCTGCAAGGATCTAATTCTTGCAAAAACTTCATTTTCTGTTTTAAACTTTTCTTATTAAATGTACGAACAAAATCACAAAGCAAATTGATGGAATCCTGTTGCACACTGCAAATAGAACTACACTTCCAGATGTACACTGGTCCCTTAGGACGTCTCCCTAAAACCTCATCACCTAACACCTCTTCTGCATCTGCAGACACAAGTTTTTCTTTTTCAACCGGTCAACCATCTTTTACCTCATATGCTCGACCACTGGTGTCAACTGCATGCACCAAATCATTGTCCTGGAAGTAACTCTCCTCATTGAAAAATGCCTCAGAACTTGAACTATGCATCCATTCTCCTGAGAAAACTTCACAAAAATTAGTACGATTAACTACTCTCTTCCATCTACTATTTGATTTGAAATCATAAATTACCTTGTTTAGTTTCCTAATTCTATTGATTACCAAAATAAATAACTTTCGCTTAATTTCGAAAGCCTGATCAATAATTTTCTCTACATTTTTCTTTCTCTTATAAAAAGCAACTTTCTGTTGACCTTTCTTAAAAAATTTTAACAAATTGCCAATTATCCTGTTGCGGAACATTCGTCTACGAATGTCTCTAAACAGATTTTTCCTTCTTCTACCATGCACAGAGTTATCTCCTGCTCTAGCAGTTACATTTTTGAGGGACCTTTCCTTCCCGTTTAAATTGGCTCTCTTCTTCTGAACTAAAACATGTTCTCTAGTGATACTTTTTCGTCGGCAAATGTTTCTTAAAAAAGATTTTGGTGTCTTACCCGGAATTTTTTGGGTGACTTCACAACTTTTTATTCTAGAGAACTGCTGCAAAGGTTCATTATCTCCATTTTTTTTAAGGTGCGGTGTAAGTCACTTTGCTTCTTTTTTTTTTCTTTGCCTTGAGGGTATGTTTGAATTTTTGAAAATATTTTGAGTTGAATCTGTGGAAAATGTATAAAAAAAATGTTATTAAATACTATTACCAAACAGTAAATCAATAACAGTAAGCAAACAATTCAATGGAAGGATTTTGCAACATACTTGATGGTAGAAAATAGCAATGGAATGGAATGCTTCAACATATGACCTGTGCTCTGTTATATGTTAATCTCAACTAATTTCGAGACTCTATTTCTATTTAGAGATTTTTCCACAACAGACATTGTTCATGTTATTGTTATTGACTTAAAATTGGCAAGCACACATGAAGGCATATTTACTAGACCCTTGCATAAGGGGGAAGTGACTTCAAATAGCCAAGCACACATGGGAGCGTATTTACAACGCCCTTGCACCAGGGGGAAGTCATATGAAATTGCCAAGCACACATGGGGCGTATTTACAAGGCCCTTACACCAGGGGGAAGTGACTTAAAATGGCCAAGCACACATGGGGCCGTATTTACAAGGCCCTTGCACCAGGGGGAAGTGACTTAAAATGGCCAAGTACACACAGGGGTGTATTTACAAGGCCCTTGCACCAGGAGGAAGTCACTTAAAATAGCCAAGCACACATGGGGACGTATTTACAAGGCGTTTGCACCAGGGGGAAGTGACTTGAAATGGCCAAGCACACCTGGGGGCGTATTTACAAGGCCCGCGCACCACGGGGAAGTGTCTTGAAATGTGCAAGCACACATGACGGCGTATTTACAAGGAACTTGCACCAGGGATAAGTGATTTAAAAATGGCAAGCACACATGAGAGCATATTTAGAAGGCCCTTGCACCAGGGGTAAGTGACTTAAAATGGCCATGCACACACATAGGAGAGTATTTACACGGCCTATACACCACTTATGCATCGTTTTTAACATTTACAAGGTGGAGCACCATGGGGCAAAAACAGTACAGATGCATCATGCATCTATTCAACAAAAGCGACGCAATGCAGGACTCTCATCGCATGTAAAGAAATTCTTGTAAATTTAAAAAGCATTCCTTTTCCTTAAAAACGATTTTCTGATCATAATTTGAAAACACAGCACAGCTCCTATGTATAAGCACACCTTATCAGTACTAATACTTCACATTATCTACAATTACAATTTGTAAAAGAATGCAATAGCTTTTTGGAAAACATAATGCAAACACTTCACACAAAACATCATTTTAAATGCACAACTGCCTTCCTTATTTTCTCCAAAAAGCATACTAGTCTCTTTCTAAAATAAAGGAACCATATCTCACCTTATGCTTTTTGAATTTAAAAACAGTGTCAGAGGCCCTTGCACCAGGGGGAAGTGACTTAAAATTGCCAAGCACACATGGGGGGGTATTTACAAGGCCCTTACACCAGGAGGAAGTGATTTGAAATGGCCAAACACACATGGAGGCGTATTTACAAGGCACTTGCACCAGGGGGAAGTCACCTAAAATGGCCAAGCACACATGGGGGCGTATTTACAAGGCCCTTGCACCAGGAGCAAGTGACTTAAAATTGCCAAGCACACATGGAGGCGTATTTAGAAGGCCCTTGCACCACTTATGCATTGCTTTTGACATTGACACTGTGGAGCACCATGGGGCATAAACAGCACAGATGCATCATGCATCTATTCCATAAAAAACACGCATTACAAGAGTCACCTCGCAAGTAAATAAATTCTTATAAATTTAAAAAGCATTATGCATCATGCATCTATTCCATAAAAAACACGCATTGCAAGAGTCACCTCGCAAGTAAATGAATTCTTATAAAATTAAAAAGCATTCCTTTTCCTTAAAAACGATTTTCTGATCATAATTTGAAAACACAGCACAGCTCCTATGTACAACCACACCTTGTCAGTACTAATACTTAACATTATCTGCAATTACAATTTGTAAAAGAATGCAAAATCTTCTTGGAAAACATAATGCAAACACTTGACTCAAAACATCATTTTAAATGCACAGCTGGCTTTCCTATTTTCTCCAAAAAGCATACTAGTCTCTATCTAAAATAAAGAAACCATATCTCACCCTAGCAAATGCTTTTTGAATTTCAAAACAGTCTCAGAAACACACCAATTTTTCTTTAGCAGAACAAAAGGTATGCACTCCAGAGGCTGAAACCAAGAAAGGCACATAAATGCTGATATTCATCAAACATATCTCTCATGTCAGCCAATCAAAACTCTTCCCTCACTTTTTTCAAATCAACACCTGTGTTCTGTGTAAGTTCTAGGTACTTATAAGTAGGTACCAATACACAGTCTTAAATTTTGTATGAAAACTCTGTTTCCCTCATCTGAGAAGTGCACACCATCTCCTCTGTAGATATCTTGCATGTAGTAACGCAAGTTATTGTTTCTAGATGGCGCCCATTCCATGGTCTCTCATATAAGCTGAAACAGACTTATTTACATGCTTCCTCGCTTTCTCAATTTGTGGACAAAATTGATTGGACCACCTCCATTTCTGTCTTTTGCATATATTGGAATATACCAAGGCAGTTTGAGGGAAAAGTGCCATCAATTGCTCAAAGGTGTCCTTTAAGAGCATTTCCAGACCTACCCCAGTCAAAGTGCCCAAATCATTTTCTCCACAGTGCACTATTATGAGGTCAGGGTTTGGCAAATGCAAAAAGGTTTTCACCAATGGTATCAATTGGTGACATCTCAATCCTCTTTGCCCAATCCATTTGATATCCACATTTTGAAAATTGAGGTTGTGTAAATTTCTGTTATCAGCATACCTGTGAGCCCAGTGGATATAGCTATGTCCAAGAATCCAGACAGAAAACATGGCGAGAGGAGGTTCTGCTGCAGTCAGATGAAGTGTGGGAATGAAATGGCAGTTGAAACAGTAGGAGTTTGTAAAGAAAAAAAACTGTGGAGTTTCAGTGCTAATGGTTCATTAGCAATGATTGGTGGATTTCCATTGCTGAAAACAGAAAGTTAGGGTGCATGGATGTGTTCTTTGAAAGATGTAATTTGAATGGTTAAGAAAAAATGATTTTATGAAAGATTGCAGTGGATTAGCAGGTGTACTGAGAGTTCAGAGTTCATTTGAAACATTGTTGTGTGAACTTGTAAACTTGAGAGGTCTGGCAGGCGGTAGTTGCTATGGAAAAAGGGCAGAAAGGGCAGAGGGGGGAAGGGTGTTGATTTGAAAATAGTGAGGGAAGAGTTTTGATTGGCTGACATGAGAGATATGTGTGATGAATATCAGCGTTTCAGTGCCTTTGTTGGTTCCAGCCTCTGGAGTGCATACCTTTAATTCTGCTAAAGAAAAATTGGTGTGTTTCTGAGACTGTTTTGAAATTCAAAAAGAATTTGTAAAGGTGAGTTATCGTTTCTATATTTTAGATAAAGACTAGTATGCTTTTTTGCGTAAATAAGAAAGCCAGCTGTGTATTTAAAATGATGTTTTGCGTCAAGTGTTTGCATTATGCTTTCAAAGACGATTTTGCATTTTTTTATCAATTGTAATTGTAGATAATGTAAAGTATTAGTACTGACAAGGTGTGTATGTACATAGGAGCTGTGCTGTGTTTTCAAATTATGATCAGAAAATCGTTTTTAAGGAAAAGGCATGCTTTAAAAAATTATGAGAATTTATTTACTTGTGATGTGACTCCTGCAATGCGTCGCTTTTGCGGAACAGATGTATGATGCATCTGTGTTGCTATTGCCCCATGCTGCTCTACGGTGTATATGTAAAAAATGATGCATAAGTGTTGCACGGGCATTGTAAATACTCTCCTATGTGTACTTAGCCATTTCAAGTCACTTCCCCCTGGTTCAAGGGCCTTGTAAATACGTCCCCATGTGTGTCTGGCCATTTGTAGTCACTTTCCCCGTGGTGCAAGGCCCTTGTAAATACGCCCCTATGTGTGCTTGAAAAATTTTGATTTTGATTGTTTGAGTTACATAGCCATGTTAAAAGTTATTGAAAAAAAGGTGCAAGTACCTTAAAAAAACATTTTCATGTGTATTAGGACATTTTAAGTCAGTTCTCCATGAATGTAGGTATATAATTGTTTTACATAAAAGGTTTAAAAACGTTTTTTGAAATCAAATGCATGCACACCAGAATCGGTATTTTACCATCAAATTGGTTTTGATGGTAAAATACCGATTCGTAAAGTCTCCTGGGACTCTGAAGAGTCTCACCTACATATGGGTGGCTTCAAATCGGTATATTTACCGATGTTTTATTTTACCGAATCGGTAAAATTACCGATTCAGTCATTTTACCGATTCGGTAATATATTGCCCCCTACATGCCAAATTTTGTAAACTGGTCGGTAACGGCCGAAAATACAGTTTTTCGGCCGTTACCGACCGACCTACATCTGGCCCTTAAAGTCTTAGGGGCAGATTTATGATGGTTGTGCGCCTCTTTTGTGCTGCTGTTGCGTCACTTTTATAATGCAGGAGAGATTTACAAGATGCACCATGTTGCAAGATAGCAGCCGCGGTTCATGGAGGGAGTTACGGTGGGGCAGGCAGGCGGGGAGGGGGAGGGGCAGGGTGGAGGGACGTAAACACTGGCATATGGATTATTGCAGGTAAGTACACAATTTAATGTGCGTAAAGTTTCATGTGGGCTTTTTGTTGCAGGGTGGGCAGTCATTTGTATGAAAGCCCTGTAATACTATCACTATCACAGTAAAATTAAAAACATTTTACTGAATCATTTTTATAGCATTGCTGAATCTAATTCTTACTGTTATTGATTTACTGTTTGGTAATAGTGGTTAATAAAAAATGTTATTATATTTTACCACAGATTCAACTGCAGATTATTTAGAAATTAGACAATGCCGTCTAAGGATAGAATCCGAAAGGCTACGAAACGTCAAAGACAGCAGATTAATAAATGCTTGCAGCAGTCCTCTACATTAAAATCACCTCAACGCACGAAGAAAGCGCCGGGTAGGAGCACGAAATCATTCCTTAGAAACATTTGTAGAAATAAAAGTATAACTACAGAACAAGTTTTAGTCCAGAAAAAGAGAGCCAATTTAAATGGAAAGGAAAGGCCCGTCAAAAAAGTTTCTGCTAGAGCAGGAGATAACTCTGTGCATGGCAGTAGAAGGGAAAATATATTCAGGGACATTCGTAGGCGGATGTTCCGCAACAGGGTAATTGTCAATTTGCTAAAACAATTTAAGAAAGGTCAACAGAAAGTGGCATTTTAAAAGAAAAAGAAAAATGTAGAGAAAATTATTGATCAGGCTTTCGAAATTAAGCGAAAGTTATTTATTTTGGTAATTAATAGAATTGGGAAACTAAACAAGGTAATCTATGTTTTCAAATCAAATAGTAGATGGAAGAGAGAAGTTAATCGAAATAATTTTTGTGAAGTTTTCTTAGGAGATTGGATGCATAGTTCAAATAGTGAGGCATTTTTTAATGAGGAGAGTTTTTTTCAGGACAATGATTTGGTGCATGCAGTTGACAGCAGTGGTCGAGCATATGAGATGAAAGATGGTCGTCCGGTTGAAAAAGAAATAGTTGTGTTTGCAGATGCAGAAGAGGTGTTAAGTGATGAGGTTTTAGGGAGACGTCCTAAGGGACCAGTGTACACCTGGAAGTGTAGTTCTATTTGCAGTGTGCGACAGGATTCTATCAATTTGCTTTGTGAATTTGTACGGACATTTAATAAGAAAAGTTTAAAACAAAAAATAAGGTTGTTGCAAGAATTAGATCCTTGCAGAGTGAGACAAGTGACAGGTTTGCGTGGTCATTCACTGGCTTGTCTTTCTAGGAGAGTGTGCCAGAGTGTTTTTCATCATTTCAGGATGCTAGCAGTGCATCATAATAAAGTGAGGAAATTAGTTAGAATGTTGTATTATGCTAAGAGTCCAGCAATTATGCTTAAAAAATTAAGCAGAGCTCTTTTCCATTGTTCTGATGTAGATGTGAAGAATATTTGTCAAGAAATTGAGTTCTGTTACTTTGATGGTAAAGAGAACAATGTTGATATTGAACCAATAGAAGAAGGTAATGTGGAAGAAAGTGTACAGATTGTCAGTACACATATGTTTCACAAGGAAATTTCCACGTTTATGGTGAAAACATGTGAGAGGCCTAATTTCACTTGTGTGTGTTGTCGACGGACTTATTATAAGAATCAGACTAAGGGGCCGATCAGGATCGCGGACGGACTTGCGTCCGTCCGCGACCCCAGAGCAGGAGGGAACCTCTGCATGGGCATGCGGAGTTCCCTCCTGTGCAATTAGGATGTGACCGCCACCCTGGCGGTCACATCCTCTATTTTTAACATTGCGGCGGGTGCAGCTTCAAGCTGCACCCGCGGCAATGTTAAAAATGCACGCATTGCTTTTGCATGCAGAAAGAGGCAGGCACCGTGCGGTGCCTGCCGCTTTCTGCATGCAAATGCAGGGGGGTACCATAGGTACCCCCCATGTGCACCCCCCACCCCCCCTTCACCTAGGGGGCCCGCAACGGGCCCCCGCAGTGAAGTTCCGTATGCTTTTCCACGGCGGGAAACGCGCCGCGGAAAAGCATAATTCACTGCCCATCCTAATATGGTGGACGGTGTCTGAGAGACACCGTCACCATATTAGAGATTTTCCGCCGCGGTTGTAAGCCAACCGCGGCGGAAAAGCTGCGGACGGAAACCAGGACCCACCAGCCATCCTAATGTGGCGGTGGGTCCTTGGTCAGTCCGCTGCGGTTTTTCCGCATCCTCGGGCCGGCGGTGGCTTCCGCCGGCCCCGAGGATGCGGAAAAACCGCTATCCTGATCGGCCCCTTTGTTAGTGGATTTATATGCAAAAAGTGATATGGAAAACAATAGTGAATGGAAGGATTTTGTCACATACTTGATGGTAGAAAATTGTTTTGATTTGGGAGCAGAGCAACGTATGTGTACTTATTGCTATAACAAATTAAACCAAAACCAGATGCCTGCTAGAGCGGTTTATAATAATCTCGAATTAGTTGACATTCCTACTGAATTGAAGGATTTAAATACTTATGAATCTATTTTGATTCAAAGTGTCCATCCCTTTCAGGCTATTGTACGAATGGAGCCAAAGACAGGGAAGTTGCCTCCATCAGATTTACAGAAAGGATTAAAGGGAAGGGTTGTTTATTTGCCTTTGGATTTGAAAAAAAACATTAATACAATCGGAGTAGAGAAAGTGGAAGAGGAACCTCTGGTTATCATAGTTAATGGTGTTCCAACAAAAAGTAAGAAAATCTGGAAAGATTTAGTGGATGTTAGGAAAGTCAAAAAGGCAACATTGTATTTGATAAAAAATAATGAGTACTACAAGAATGTATGTGTTGCAGAAGAGGAAGTAAGTGAAGAAGAGGACAGCGATTTGTGTCCTGGACAAATTGAGAAAGTAGAAGCCTCTAAAAGGATGTATGATGTAACAACGCGGACTTTTACTCCGCATACTGTTACAACGCAGTTTTTACAACGCGTGTCATGTAACAACGCATGTATTTACAACGCATTTTTTTACAACGCAGGTACCTTTACAACGCGGACCATTACAACGTAAGTATTGGTAAGTATATATTAATTAGAATAATATAATAGTAACTTAATTTTAAAAGTATAATTTAATGTAATTTTAAATAATTTAATTTCCGTAAATTAATTTTAATGTAAATAAATGTTACTTTATTTTTACCCTGTACCCCTGTACCCCAAAAACTCAAAACTGACCCACAACCCCAAAAATAATGCAAAGTAATTTAATTTAATTTATTTGCTAATAAATAATTTAAATTATAATTAAATTTAATTTATTTTTACCCTTTTCCCAAAAACCCAAAACTGACCCTGAACCCTAAAAATACCCCTTTACCCTAAAACCCAAAACTGACCCTGAACCCTAAAAATACCCCTTTACCCTAAAACCCAAAACTGACCCTGAACCCTAAAAATACCCCTTTACCCTAAAACCCAAAACTGACCCTGAACCCTAAAAATACCCCTTTACCCTAAAACCCCAAACTGACCCTTTTCCCTAAAAATACCCCTTTACCCTAAAACCCAAAACTGACCCTGAACCCTAAAAGTACCCCTTTACCCAAAAACCCAAAACTGACCCTGAACCCTAAAAATACCCCTTTACCCTAAAACCCAAAACTGACCCTGAACCCTAAAAATACCCCTTTACCCTAAAACCCAAAACTGACCCTGAACCCTAAAAATACCCCTTTACCCTAAAACCCAAAACTGACCCTGAACCCTAAAAATACCCCTTTACCCTAAAACCCAAAACTGACCCTGAACCCTAAAAATACCCCTTTACCCTAAAACCCAAAACTGACCCTGAACCCTAAAAATACCCCTTTAACCTAAAACCCAAAACTGACCCTGAACCCTAAAAATACCCCTTTACCCTAAAACCCAAAACTGACCCTGAACCCTAAAAATACCCCTTTACCCTAAAACCCAAAACTGACCCTGAACCCTAAAAATACCCCTTTACCCTAAAACCCAAAACTGACCCTGAACCCTAAAAATACCCCTTTACCCTAAAACCCAAAACTGACCCTGAACCCTAAAAATACCCCTTTACCCTAAAACCCAAAACTGACCCTGAACCCTAAAAATACCCCTTTACCCTAAAACCCAAAACTGACCCTGAACCCTAAAAATACCCCTTTACCCTAAAACCCAAAACTGACCCTGAACCCTAAAAATACCCCTTAACCCTAAAACCCAAAACTGACCCTAACCCCTAAAAATACCCCTTAACCCCAAACATATAACATTTAAAATATAACCATATACTTACCAATACTTACGTTGTAATGGTATGCGTTGTAAGGGTACCTGCGTTGTAAAAAAATGCGTTTTAAAAACATGAGTTGTAACAGTATCCGCGTTGTAATGGATGCGTTGTAAAAGTAGTGCGTTGTAAAAAATGCGTTGAAACAGGTGCACACCCCTCTAAAAAGGAAGAAATATATGAACATTATAGTGTTCATCCTTTGCATTCCAAGGAAGTCATGGGGAATGCTATTGAGTTGTTTCAAATGAAACGAGCCAAAGGGAGTCCCATTAGTGTTTGGGAGGAAAGTTTGGAAGCTCGATGTTTCCCACAGTTATTTCCCACAGGTCGAGGAGGACGATATGATGAGCGACCTGTTCAAATTCCTGCTTCAGAATACCGGACTTTACGATTGTATGCAGAAGATCCTAGCTTTCATCAATGCATTCCCTATTTATTTCATCTACTGTTTGAAAGTGATCTCTCTGGATTGTCTTATGCAGTGAACCACATCTTGAAAAGTGGTGTACAACTGCGAAATATCTCTGCAAGGGACTTTATGGATAAAGTCAATGTGCAAGACAGTATTTTGGATTCTCACCTGATTAATCTGATGGCATGTCAGCGTGGTACTAATGAGTATTGGTACCGTCGTCATGGTGACTTAAAATGTATGCTGAGGAACTTAGGAACTCCCACATGGTTTCTCACTCTCAGCTGTGCTGAGTGTGGCTGGGAAGACTTACTTGAATTTCTACGAGAGGTAAATGGAAACATTGAAAATATTGAATTCAAGACACCCGGAGAACTGTGCTCTTTGGATCCTGTGAATGTATGCAGGTACTTCAATCATAGATTTGAAGCTATGATGTCTTTCATCACGAACAAGAAAAATCCACCTCTTGGAGAGGTGTTGGATTTCTTCTGGAGAAAGGAGTATCAAGCAAGAGGTGCTCCTCATATACATATGCTGCTATGGATCAAAGATGCACCCAAATTTGGAACAGATCCGGATGACTTAGTGATGAGTTTCATAGAACAGTATGCTACATGTGCTGTTCCAAAGACAAACGAAGACAAAAGTCTAAGGGAACAAGTTTTACGGTTTCAAAGCCATCGTTGTGGAAAGTACTGTCGTCGTAAATTCAGAAACAAGGACAAGTACTACACCAAATGTCGTTTTGCATTTCCACGGTCAAAAGGAAGAGTTAACAATTTGATGTCTTCGCTGCGACATAATGTAACGAGGAAATCACCCAAAAACACATACAATTTGAAAAGAAACGAAGAGTCCAAGTACATTAACGACTACAACCCAGTGATTTTGTCCATGTGGAATGCTAACATGGATATACAGTTTGTGGCTGACAACTGTATGGCTGTGGCTCGGTATGTGACGTCTTACATCACCAAAAAAGAAAAGACAGAACTGAAGGATATGTGGGAGGATATTTCCCATGAAAAGAGCCTCAGTAAGAAGTTGTACAGTTTCAGTCTGAAGATGTTGTCGCATCGAGAAATCGGAGATTACGAATGTTCTGACCGGTTATCTTCAGGAAGTCTCTATGCCAAATCTAGGAGTATCATTTGGGCGAGTCTTGGTCTTGCTGCAACGCGTAATCGAGTTCTGAAACCTGTACGGGAAACTGAGTATTTGGCTGAAAAGGAGCCAAACAGTACAGATATTTTGAAGACCAACATGTTGGATACATATTATCCAAATAGAAGCAGTCACCTGGAGAATGTTTGTCTGTATGATGTTCTTCAAAATTACGTTTTCAAGAGGAACATCAAAGAAGATATTGATAAAGGAGGGTATGCTGTAATTGGAAGTGAGGGATGTCTGGTCAAGCAAAAAAAATGTCAATTGATAAACCATCGAAAATTGGATTGCGAATCTCCAGAAAGAAAAGAGTTTTTCTATTTAGCTCTTTTGCAACTTTTCAAACCTTGGCGTGCAGAAGAGGAACTGCTTGGGGATTTCCTCTGTTACGAAGACTCTTTCAATGCAGCCAAGGAGTCCATAGAATGTCCTGTTTTTCCAAAATATCTAGAAATGTTGAATGGAGAAATCGAGCAGGAAGCAACAATAGCAGCCGAGATTGCTAGAGACAGTTCTCAGGACAGTCAGAGTTCTGTTTCATTGAGTCAGGATCCACTAGGAGGACCAGTTATCGAAAATGAAGCTGCCACTGCCATGATTGAAGTGGAAAGAGCCATGGCACATGCTCAGGAGGATGCTGTTAACTTAGAAGACTTGGAAATACAACTTAACTTTGAGCAGAGGAAAATATATGACGAAGTTACCAACCAAATTGAGCATGGATTAAGTCATGAGAAGAAAGAGTGCTCATGTACTTCGTTGAAGCCTGTCCGACTATACATGAGTGGAGAAGCTGGAAGTGGAAAAAGTTTCCTTATTAAAGCAATTTCATGTTATCTGCAGAAAAGGACTGAGTCATCGCTGTCTTGTGTTGTCACCGCTCCAACTGGACTGGCAGCACATAACATTAAAGGGATTACTTTGCATCGGTTACTGATGCTGCCAGTGGAGCATGATAACAAATTACAATACCACAAGTTATCTGGGGATGCTTGTTGTGAAGTATCTAGAGTGTTGAAGAAGATGAAACTTCTTATCATTGACGAAGTAAGCATGGTTTCCAATGTCATGCTTGCCTTTGTGCATTTGAGAATGCAGAAAGTTCTTAAAACAGAGTATGATGTGTTATTCGGTGGCAAACACATCATTGTTTTTGTTGATCTTCTGCAGCTGACACCAGTGAAAGGACAACCAGTGTTTAAACTGCTTACACATGAAGATACCAAGAAATGCCTAGGGAGCATTGGCAACGTTAACATATGGTTAAACTTCAGTTATGCTGAGCTGCGTGAAAATATGCGTCAGGCGAAGAACGAAGATTACAAGAATATTCTACAAGATGTTAGAATCGGGAAAGTGACTGAGCGTGGTAAAGAAGCTTTACATGCACGATTACTGTCAAATTTATATCCAGAAGAAGACGTTTTGCCAGAGGATATTTTTCAGAAAATTACTGTGAAGAAATCTGGAATATGTTTGATGCCAACTCTTGCAGAATGTTCCATCTTCAACAAAAAAATGTTGAATTTAGAAAAGCAAGAGATTGTGAAACTGGAAGCTATTGACAAATAGAGCATATGGGAGCAACAATTATTTTGTCTGAGAATTTGACATCTAAATTGGATTCATTAGAGAAAACTATATCTAAAACTGCGGGTTTTGAAAAGACTCTAAATGTGTGCTTAAATTGCTGTATCATTTTGAGAAGGAATTTACATGTTGAAAGAGGTCTGGTAAATGGATCAATGGGTAATGTTGTTGATTTTGAGAAATACAGAAGTAGAGATGGAATTGAATTTTTAAAAATTAAATTTGATGGTATTGAGGAAGTACAGCTAATTGGTCGTTGCACAGCAAGGTTTTTGCTTGTAAAAGACTTATATGTTCGCCGTGAGCAGTTTCCTGTTTGCTTGGCATATGCGGTGACAATTCATAAATCGCAAGGTTTAAGTGTAGACACTGCTTTAGTGAATATTGTCAGTTCTGTATTCAAAGAGGGTATGGCTTATGTAGCATTGTCACGAGTCAGAACTTTATCGGGATTGTACTTGATTGACTGTGATGTCACAAACATTTGCGCGGATCTAGATTGTTTTAAGGAATACAATAGGTTAAGAAGAGAGTATGCGCCACATTTGCCTCAATATCCTTTGTTTGAGAAACGTGTGGTAGGCCGGAAACGAAGAAATATCAGTAATAGTAGGGAGGTTGAAGCAAAAACACCAAAAGTCGATGATCCAAAAATTGTAAGCAGGAATAAAATGAATTCTGTTGAAAATGTTGTTGGTTTTCAATTTGAAAATAGTTCTGGTGTCAACTGCTATGCTAATGTAGTTGTTAATGTTCTCTTTTCACTAGAGACTTTAAAAGAACAGATTGTGATCAATTCGGAACAAAGTTTATGCTGTTTGTTGAATTCTGTGTTAGAGAAATGTAGTGCTGATAGAACGAGAGTAGAAAGTGTGTCTGAAATTTGTTTTCTGTTAGACAAATGTTCAGGTCAAACAGAATTCTCTGAAAATATTCAGCCGGATTGTCAGGAGTTTTTAATGTATATGCTTGATGTATTGCAAGATGAGGGTGTAGATGTAGATTATCTGTTTGGCCTTTCTTATCTATGGCAGCATGACTGCGAGAACTGTAGGCTATCAAGTACTACTAGTGTAGACTCAGAAAGATTTATATATTTAACTTTGCCTGACAGTAAATCAGTATCCTTTAATAAGCTAGTAAAAGCAGCCGATCAAAACATGGAGTGTACCCAATGTAAGTCTGCAATGCTGTCCACAATATTTATACGAAGTTATGGCCAGTATGTCATTTTAATGTTCCAAAGATGTAGGCCTGATGGAACTAAATTGACAACTTTAATTAATAATTTTGTGGCTTTGCAGTTGTCAATATCAGGAAGGACTTTTATAACTACTGCAATTATATATCATAACGGTCCTTCAACTAATTCAGGACATTATACAGCTTATTTAAAATCTGGAAACGGCTGGTCATTCTGCAATGATTCTGTTTTAACTTTCAAAAAAAGATTGACTTTCCACCTTCAAAATTCTTACCTGGTGTTCTTACAACCAACATTTTAGGAAAGGAATCTTGGGATTTGTTTAGAGGAATTTCCAGAGGTTCTAATGGCTCCTACTCTATATGGCCTTGTGTATAATTGTAGAACAGAGCGAAAACTGTTTGTTTTTATAAGCTAAGTCAAGCAGCAGATCAAAATAAGGAGTAGAGGAAATGTAAGTCTGCAATGCTGTCCATATTTTTAATAGAAACTTATGGGTGAAATGTCAATTTACAATTTTAACTACATAAACTGGATAAAAAAAGTTGTTAAGTCTAATTAAAAATGTTTTGGCTACACAGTCATCGATTTCAGGAAGAACATTTGCAACTGCAGCTATTATATATTATGATGGTCCTTTGACAACATCTGGATATTACACAGCTTATTTGAAATATAAAGAAGGCTAATCTTTCAGGAAACATTACTAATTGAGTACGAAGCAATGTTGCCTTTTGACTTGATTACTGAAGTGAGAATTTAGGGTAGGTAATTGGACTATAATGATTCTAGGTGTTGCTGTTATTTAGTGTGCTGTTTTAAATTGCTTTGTATGTCTCAGTTTTCTTAAAACAATGGAGTTTATTTTTCAGAAAGTGGCGGGCAGAAAATAGTAACAGCACAACAGAGTATAAGCTGTTCATAGGACATCCTTTGACGTCATAGAAAGTAAGTTACTTTTGAGGAGTTGACGTAAATAATTAATTTACTCTCTTAATTTCTATGCAGGTAAGTACTTAATCAATAATAACTCAGATCGGAAAGAAAAAAACCAGAGTCCGTGGTGTTAGAGTTCTTAGGGGTTTTATTCCTCAAAGGGAATGGTCATGACAAGATATCTGATTCTGACCACCACAGGGATGTCAGAAGGGATAGAGCGCGCTACATTTTATTGACAATACATAGCTTATATACTTAATTCATATCATAAGCAACAGTGCAGGAGGCGTAACAGTTGAGAGAAGACAAGATAACAGTATACACGTGGTACTAGTACGTAATCAAGAGGCGTGAACTGGAGGTGTGTGCTAGGGACGTCACTGATAGGTGACGCAGGTGGGTGGCACCAACAGAAATGTGGCAATGTCAGCAGAAATCGGAAGCTTGGATGCGCGCGCAGCTGCATGACGTGTGATTGACGTGAAACTGGAGGGTGCAGGGACTTGACATTTACACTAACGGAAAGAGACAGAAGTCTGGCATGTCAGATCAACTTGTACTTCTATCATATCTGATATCTGATGTTTGGGAACCATATTATCTGGACGGAAAGGTCTCTACGGCAGAAGCTATTCTATACTGACTGTAAATGCGTGTATATGCGCCTGAGTGTCTGCATGAGAAGCGTGGGGGCACGGGGCCTTCTATGGGAGCATGGCAACAGAGACTATGAATTACTTGCACTAGACAGGTCGGCCCTTTGGCTCTGCAGCTGGGAAGGATGTTTACTGAAGCTAGTAGGCAGGAATGTATTTTCGAGGAGCGGAACAGATAACTCGAAGGTTATAGTCAGTCTTGGCAGGCAGCAGGCTGAGCTGAGCGCGAGGGGCCGCGCTGAAAGTAAGTCAGAGTTCACGGGTACAGAGGCAACCTGGGCAGAGGCTGTCAGAGTCAGAAGCCAGAAAATAGGCTCGATGACAGAAATTCAGGGCCTACTCTGCCAGAGCAGGAAAACATGTAAAGTGCACTACAAAAAGACGGTGGCATAGCATACTTAGGAACGGACTATTCAATCCATTCAGGCTGGATCTGAAAGAGGACGAGTTAACGTTGGACGCAAATGTATTTGCGTCTTCATAGCTGGCACAGGAGGGAAGTTACATGCACTTTAAGCTGGTACATGAAGACGGTGGGGTACGCGCTAGGGAACATAACATGACCAAAAATTTATATTTCCTCATTCCCTCCTTGTTCCCTACGGACCCTTCATGAAATCTCGATCCTCATGAATCGATCAGTTTGTTCTTCTTTCTTTCGTTTACGTTTTGAGAAAAAACTGGAATGTTCAATGCAAGAGGTGGCACATAGTCCACAAATCGCTGGCCCACACTGCAGGCACAGGCAGCAACTGAATACTAGGACTAGGCCAATGCCTAGGAAGGATAGGATCTTCCATCCCCAAGCTGTTAACGTTGTCCAGAACCAACCGGACCAAGTCCAGGTGCCTGGATCCTGATGTATCTGATTTGCAATTTTATGGAGGCGTGTAATAGCTTGATATACAGATGGTGCGTTTTGTGGTATGAAAACACAGCAACTTGACCCGATGACCTTACAGGCTCCACCTCTATCTGCCAAGATGACGTCAATAACAAGACGGTTCTGAAGGACAACAACCCGCATGGCGGACTGCTCTTCCGTTAAGTTACCTAGGGCGGAGGCAGTTTCATTTACTACTGCTTCAAGTGTTCTAGTTAATCTGCGTATTAGTTTACTATTCTGAACAGGTCCTAAGAAGAAAAAGAATCCTTTATTAAAATCGGTGTACTGTTCCCATGCCGTTTCTGTGTAGTCGACAAGTGGGATATCTCTTCTGGGTCTATTCTTTACTAGATTGGTATTTCTATGGTAATCAGGGGGAGCTAGGAAAACAGGTGGCAGAAGGAATGCAATGTAACAGGTACCATCCCAATCTGGAGGTAGACGTATGTATGCGGTATGACCACAAACAAAGTAAGAATGACTAATAGCTTTAAAGGACGATTTTCCATGATCGCTGAATTCGACCACAGTAGTGCATTTACTACGACCTAAGTGTACTGAACCTTTCTTCCTGATACATAATTCGCCAGTAACTGGCAATACTGACATAGTAGGTATAACAGGTGCGGCTTCGGATTCAACAGTAAGAATCATAAGGCTAATTGTATAGTTACCTAATCCATACACTTCATTTTCTAGATCAGTTCCTATTCTAGTGGGGAGTCCCTCCTTATCAGGGTAACAGACGTTGAGCAGGACTAAGTTCAGGTTTCCCCAAACCCAGCCCCCAGCGAAAACAGCAATATCAGGATCTAAGGAATTAATTATTTTAAACCATGCACCGCAAGAGCCATTGTGAGTGAATGGGTACGGAAAGAGGGGCAGAGCTCCCTTGTAATTCTGATAGGGAGGGAGTCGGCCACATATCCAGCAATCTGTAGCATTGTTAGTTTGATGGGAATGGTGTAGCATACTAATAAAAGTGTTGTTGCGCAGCGCAAGTCTGTAGGAGAGTTCATGTGGAGGTAACTCACTAAAAGTGTGTTCAGCAGATACATTGTAGGCAGATTGTTCACGCTTGAAAATAGGGTAGTAGATAGGTAGTAAGATGCTAACAACAATAGTTAAAATACTCAGAATAAACATGATTAATAGTGTCACTATACAGTGACTACAAAGTGATTTACAATATGTACGTTTCTTATATTCTCTCTCTCTATCTCGATCTAGGGGATACATGTCAGAAACTATTTAACCGATTCACCTAGGGGAGGACTTAAACAATTAAACTGTCTGACTTGCTAGATCGGAGTTTCATACGGTACTCTTCTTGGGGAGTTTTTTCTCGTTCAGATTCTGTAAAGTCTTTTGGCTCAACACAGTCTTTGGTGGGGGTGGACGAGTCTCGATCAGGTTTCAGTTCATAGAATTTTTTCACATGACTCGTATGCACCCACCCCTTTCTCCCTTCGATCTTCACGGCGGTCCTCGTGGTGAGAAGGACGGTCTTCGGCGATTTCCAGCGGGGCTCCAACGGACTCTTTCTATCAAAGTTGCGCACTAATACGAGGTCCCCAGGACGGACATCATGTGGCTTTACATCCGTGTTGTCAGGGAAGGCTGCGGCAACCTGTGAACGACATGATTGGAGTGCAGACATCAAGGAGGCAAGGTAATCTGTCAACATGTTACAATCAACATCAGTAATCTTTTTCGGAATGGGCGTCCCCCACATATTCGGTGGTCTACCAAAAACCACTTCGTACGGAGATAGCCCTGATCTCGAATGGGCAACCATCCTCATGTAGAATAGTGCCACTGGCAGGGCGACTATCCAGTCGACCCCTTTCTCCTGACATATTTTTGCAAGGCGTATCTTTAGTGTCTGGTTATGCCTTTCTACCAGGCCTGCGGCTTCAGGATGTCGGACACAATGGAATTTCCACTGGTATCCCAGTAATAAAGAAACTTCTTTCATTAATGCAGATGAGAATGGCTGACCGTTATCTGAATACACGACACGAGGCAAGCCGTACCGTGGGAAGAATTCACGAACCAACTGCTTGGCAGTGGTCGGAGCAGTGTAATCTGGGACTGGGTATGCTTCGGTCCAGCGGGACAGAGCACAGACAACTACGAGAACATATTTAAATCCTCGACAACGGTCCATCTGGATATAATCCATCTGGAGGACTTCAAAAGGGTGATCGGGAGGATGAAATCCACCTTGCTCTACAGGGACACTTTTACCTGGATTGAACTGACAACAGATCATGCAAGTACGCACTTTCTGTTTCGCTGCTGCTCGTAAGTGTTTATTGTTCCAAAGATTTTGTAAACTGTCTAACATCGCTTTCTCTCCTAGGTGTGCTGGGCTATGTGCTGTATTTATCATGACTTGAACCATAGAGTCAGGGAGAAACCATGTAGATTTTCCCTTCGTCATCCAACCTTGATCTGTCTGGATCCCTCCCAGTTCAATCCATTTCTTTATTTCTTCTGGGGTAGCATGTGTCTGAATATCAATAACATCTAGTGTGGGATCTCTGACTGTCATACAATGTGTCGGTCCTGTTGTCTGAGTCATGTCAGTTGTCTGAGTGTGAGTCAATGCTGTATGTTTTGCTGTCTGGTCTGCCAGGTCGTTACCCTGGGAAACAGAGTCTGTAACTTTAGTATGTGCTTTACACTTCATGACGGATATTCCTGAAGGCAGATGTATTGCTTCTAGTAGTGCTTGAATGAGGGGACCATGTTGGATCTTGGCACCGTGAGAGGTCAGGAAACCTCGTTCTTGCCATAACATGCCGAAGTCGTGTACAACTCCGAACGCATAACGGGAATCAGTGTATATGTTGACATTTCTGTTCTTGGCTAGTATACAGGCTCGGGTCAGAGCAATAAGCTCTGCCGCTTGAGCGGACAGTGTATCAATACGATGTGTTTCTTTAACTTCAGTTTCAGTGGTCACTGCATACGCGGCCACTAACTCTCCTGTACTTGTTCTCATACATGAACCATCCACATAAAGTGTCAGGTCAGGATTTGTCAATGGAACATCTGTTAAGTCTCGTCGGGGCTTTGTTACTGCATTAATGATCTCTATGCAATCATGCGGGGCTGGATCTGTCATAATTGTAGGTAACAGTGTTGCTGGGTTCAGGATGCTGCAGCGTCTGATTTCTATGTGTGGCTGGAATAGTGTTAATTCATAACCTGTCAGTCGTGCTATAGTCAAGTGCTGAGTCTGGGTTCTGTTTAAAAGAACCTCTACAGAGTGTGGAACTTGTACTGTTAACTGATGGCCTAAAACAATTGAGTCGCTCTGTCTTATTGCTAATGCTGTTGCTGCTACTGACTTTAAGCACGCAGGGAGTGCCTGGGCTACTGAGTCCAATGTACTTGAAAAATAAGCGCAAGGCTTATGTGAACCTGCTTGGTCTTGAGTGAGGACAGACAATGCTGTACCATCACGTTCTGTAACAAAAAGTGTGAACGGTTTGCTGTAACATGGTGTCGCTAAGACTGGTGCTTGGCATAATGCTTTCTTTAATTCCTCAAAGGCTTGTGTATGTTCCTGAGTCCAAGGGAGGGCAGTCGAAGTTGCTGCCTCCTGCGTTGTTAACTGGATGAGTGGTTTAGCTAGAAATGCATATTGAGGAATCCATTGTCTGCAGTACGAGGTGAGGCCTAGGAAGGCCCGCACTTCCTTTTGTGTCTGGGGTCGTGGCATATTTATAATTAACTGAATGCGATCGGGAGTGAGCTGTCTCCCCACTTTGGACAGCAAGTGACCCAAGTATACAACTTGCTGAACACAGAATTGTAGCTTCGAAGGAGACACCTTGTGTCCCTTGTCTGCCAAAAAATGTAAAACTGTCAGTGATGCTTGTTCACATTCGGGCTCACTTCGTGCGGTGATCAGTAGATCATCGACGTATTGCAGTAAAGCTGTGTTAATTGGCATTTGAATACAATCTAGTTGTCTTTTCAGTGCTTGACTATAAATGCTGGGGCTTTCTGTGAATCCTTGAGGTGCGCGGGAAAATTTGAAACTTCGTCCATTTAAACTGAATCCGAAGAGATATTGGCTCTCCGGATCAATAGGTACACTGAAGAAAGCGTTCTTGAGATCAATTACAGTAAAGAACGTTGCTTCTGAATCAATAGCAGTCAATAGGGAAGAGATATCGGGGACCACAGGGTACTGTGGTACAATGCATTTGTTCAGTTCTCGAAGATCAATCACCAGCCGATATACTGGCGGTGCATTGGGGTCAGTAGGTTTAAGAATTGGGATGATAGGTGAATTACAGATATTGGAGTCGGTCTCTACGACCACTCCCTGGGCAATAAGCTCTTCAACAATTTTCAGTAAAGCCACTACAGCATCGGGTGGTAACTTGTATTGTCTGATTCTGGGTAGAACAACTCCTGTCTTGAGTGAAACACGGTATGGAGTGATATGCATACAACCTACGTCAGCTGGGCCTTTTGCCCATAGGTGATCTGGTACATTTTTCAATCTGACATCAAATTCTCGTAAAACATAATGACCCTTGAAATCCCGTAGAAAGAGTCTAACTCCCTCCGGGGAACAGCATATTATAGCTCCTAGAGCCTTCAGTGTTTTAATTCCTAACAGATTTTCTGGGCATGAGTTCGTAAGTAACAAATCTGTAACTCGTGATAATGGACCCACAGCCAAGGGTACTGGTTCCGATACTTCATTCACAATAGGCTGTCCTGAAAAACCAAGGGAAACATTCTGTGAGCCTGAGAGGGGTGCCCCTGGGACTTCATTATGACTGATTGTGGTGCGGCTTGCCCCTGTGTCAATTAAAAACTTTCTGTCTTTTCCCAATACGTGACTGTGTACATAAGGACCTTCTTGATCTACAGGAATTTCAATAAGAGGCAAGCCAAATTCCCTCTCTAGGCTGTTTCATGTATATCGGGGGTAATCTGGATATGCAGATTGGGCATACTGGTACATCTGTTGCGAAACTTGCTGAGTCGCGGCAATGGGCTGTGGTCCTGCTACTGTCTGTGCTATATGAGATGGAGCATGCATAGGCTGTGTATTCTGCATTGGCTGTACATTTTGTGAGGTCTGTTGCTGGACCTGGTCTTGTCTAGGCGGATGCGGTCTTTCTTTAGTTTTACCTGTTGCTATGTTATGTTTCAGGACTGGGCATTCATGTACGTAATGACCTGGCTGTTTACAGTAATTACATGTCCCTTTAACGGGAGTTGTAGTGTGACTTGTCTGGGTCCCACCTTTTCTCTGACCGTCGGCTGGGACCGTCTGAGCTACTAACATTTTCATCTTGGTGTCTTTCATACGTTTCTGTTCCTGATCTTGTTCTTCTCTAATTCTGTTCTGATGATATTGTAACATTTGTAACATCTGGGATGGCGTATTTGCCTGCCAAGTACTTTCAACTTTGTACACTCTATTTTTAACTAATGGTAGGGAGTTCTCGACTAGTTTTGATACAAAAAGGTGTGGATATGATTCGCTGCTTGGTTGTAGGCCACTATTTATAATGAAACATTTCTCGAATCTTGAATAGAAGTCACTAGTATCTTCATCATGTTTCTGTTTACAGGACGAGATGGCATCCCAATCTTCCTTTCTAGTTGTCAATAATCTTGGCAGAACCTGTACTATTAATCCGGGTAATGCTTTAGTCTTGTCCCCAAGGCCTACTCCTGGGACCCGTTTGCTTTCTTCGTCTTCTATTTCTGCCCATACAATCTTTGTGTCCCCCACCTCCCATTCTTTTTCCTTTAATTTCTCGTAAATGCCCGTGGGCAACAGCACCTTCAACATTTTCATGATATCATCATACGTGTAATCCCCCATTAGTAACATGTCTTTAAGCTCTCTGTGAAAACCTGCAGGGTCTTTATCATGACACGGAACTAGTTTCTTCATTTCTAACAGTTCTAACTTAGTCAGTGGCGTGTGTACATATACACGTTTCAAGGCATGATCCGCACCCATAACTGGGTGTACTTCTCGTAAGGGGTTCTGACTTTCAATGCCACTACCGCATTGCATGTGATACATTTTCCTTTCTGGAGGCGGGGCGGGAACATATTCAGAGCTTATGAAAGTGTTATATTTATGTCGTTGTTCTAGAATTATTTGTATTAATTTGGTACTGAGACCTCTCCATCTATCCATGAGTAATGCTTCTAATGTTTCATGTAAGGGACCTGGATCGGAATGTTGGTTTCTGTATTTCGTGAGGAGGTGCTGTATCATGTATACACCTGCTAATTTCTGCTCGTCTGGGGAGAGGTTCAGAAATGTCTGTGCTACTGTGTCATCATTGTACATATCCGGATTTTCAGCCCATAATATGGCTGACCGGGCTAGTTCTTGTTCATCCATCGAATTGAGTATGTGGTACCCCACTCGGTCTCTAAGTCTTTTATCGGTTTCCTGGAACTGATGTTCCGAAGAATTCGGGTTTGTTAAGGCAGAGAGGAAAACTCTCTTGCTTTCCGGACGGATACCTTTCCTAAGGTAAGTTCCCTTACCTACATATGCTATAGTATCTGTAGCCCTTTCTGGTTCTTCAAGTTCTTCTTCCTCCTCGGAGGAAGCTTTTTCTTTCTGGTGTACTGTTATCACTGCTTTTCTAATTTTCTTGTACATACTGGCTATGCAAGTCCCCTTGTCATGTTTTCCATCGGCTATATTTTGACCCCACTTGTTTAGTGCATCTAATTCACTCTGATCTGTCTCAGGCCTGTCTCGTTCTCTTATTAGGCAATTTATGAAAAATCGTAGTATCTGTGCTTGAACGTCAACTTTCTGTTTCTCCATGGCATCCTTGATACTGTCAGGGTCTTTCCCTGTCTGAACAAACTCATATATTCTATCTAGACGGTCTTTCATTCCTACATAGCATAGCAAGATATCAGTAGCAGATCTTAACCGTAGTGATGCCAATATCATTAGATCGTTTTTTCCGGGTACTGGATCATATCTACAAACGGAAATGTTTTCTTTTAATGCATCAAGGCGGGGTGACCTGAACGTGAGAGAACTCTGCATATCCCTGAGATTGAATCTGTGTGTTAATGGCGGGGTCCGAAGACCCGCGGTCGCACCTCCTGAAGCGGATGCTTGTGCATTATTATCCTGCGGAGTCTGTATCTGAACTTGAATTTGTCGTTTAGTAGGATCAGGTAGACGTGGTTTCGGTAGGTCAATTTTGGGTGTGGGAAGTGGCGGAGCTGTCGGAGCGGGGGAGGTCTGTCGTGGTACCGGCGGAACATGATCTGGGGGCGGAGTGCCACCCCCGTCCCTGTCAGGAGGCAGGGCACGAACAGGCAAATTGGTGTAAGCTGGTGCTACATCCTCTAGATAAGAATTTAGGAATATGTCTTTAGTAGTTTTGTGCATTACTTTAGTTGGAACTAATGGCGGCGGTAAATTTTTCGGTATTTCTGATATGGCCTCAGATGTGCCTTTGGCCGCGAGATACATACCGTTTACGAGATTGTTTCGGGCACGGTCTATTTGTTCTGTTTTTACTCGGATCCCTTCAGTAACTAACTCGTTTTCTTGGGATTTTTCTGATTCTTTAAGTCTGTCTTCTCTACGGAGTGCTTTCTCAGCACGCTTATGTGATTCCTTACGCCAAAATTCTATGGCGTCTTTCTGAGATTGTCTAGCTTTCTTTTTCCATAAGGCTTCTTCTACCTTCATGATGCACTCGGCATCCCATGTTCCGGTAGTGGGCCATCTGTGTCTTTCGTCTAGATGCTTGGTATAGTCGGCCCATAACTCTAGATACAATATGGCATCTATGCCATGTTTATGATACATAAAGTTACCTGGAGTGTCCCTAGGGGGGATAGGAATTTCTTCCTCCAGTATCCCTTTCCTAGTTCCTATCTGCTTTAGCTTGCTGAAAAACGGCATCTTGTTTACTTGTTACTGAATACTCAATCCTTACTCCTTAATACTGGTTACAGCTAGTTTATACAAGAAACACAATAATGCACATTAAAACGGTCACATTCATACCACGACATTAATCACATGAAAAGACATTGAGACATAGATGACTACCCTCTATACTGGATGTACTGCTCATCAGTACAGATACACTGCTGTAACAGTGCAGGAATTCAGAAATTCAGAATACTAGATATACTGCTAAACAGTACAGATACACTGCCTAAAAACAGTGCAGACCGGACTTGTGTACCCAAACCCGTCTAGATACGTCCCAGCAATGGTACTCACCGGGAAGCACGGAAACAGAAGGCCTCAGAAAACTCGACTGGACTGGACTCGACTCGGCTCGACTTCGGGAAACTTCGGAAAACTGGTGGGCCTCTTGACACCTCGGACCTTGCTTCTTTCGGCTAGGCTCTGGTCGGGATCCTCCGCACTCCTCACCGCCTCGTCTGGGCACTGATCGCAGTCTTCGTCACCTCCGTGGGTCAGAGGGAGATGCAGGAAATCCTGCCAGTACGCGTAGGTTCCATCTAACTGATGGCAGGGGACAGAGCTTGCAATGCGCCAACCGGCGCGTGAGGTGGGGGAGGGGTCCCTGTTCGGGCGCCAAAATGACGTAAATAATTAATTTACTCTCTTAATTTCTATGCAGGTAAGTACTTAATCAATAATAACTCAGATCGGAAAGAAAAAAAACAGAGTCCGTGGTGTTAGAGTTCTTAGGGGTTTTATTCCTCAAAGGGAATGGTCATGACAAGATATCTGATTCTGACCACCACAGGGGTGTCAGAAGGGATAGAGCCCGCTACATTTTATTGACAATACATAGCTTATATACTTAATTCATATCATAAGCAACAGTGCAGGAGGCGTAACAGTTGAGAGAAGACAAGATAACAGTATACACGTGGTACTAGTACGTAATCAAGAGGCGTGAACTGGAGGTGTGTGCTAGGGACGTCACTGATAGGTGACGCAGGTGGGTGGCACCAACAGAAATGTGGCAATGTCAGCAGAAATCGGAAGCTTGGATGCGCGCGCAGCTGCATGACGTGTGATTGACGTGAAACTGGAGGGTGCAGGGACTTGACATTTACACTAACGGAAAGAGACAGAAGTCTGGCATGTCAGATCAACTTGTACTTCTATCATATCTGATATCTGATGTTTGGGAACCATATTATCTGGACGGAGAGGTCTCTAGGGCAGAAGCTATTCTATACTGACTGTAAATGCGTGTATATGCGCCTGAGTGTCTGCATGAGAAGCGTGGGGGCACGGGGCCTTCCATGGGAGCATGGCAACAGAGACTATGAATTACTTGCACTAGACAGGTCGGCCCTTTGGCTCTGCAGCTGGGAAGGATGTTTACTGAAGCTAGTAGGCAGGAATGTATTTTCGAGGAGCGGAACAGATAACTCGAAGGTTATAGTCAGTCTTGGCAGGCAGCAGGCTGAGCTGAGCGCGAGGGGCCGCGCTGAAAGTAAGTCAGAGTTCACGGGTACAGAGGCAACCTGGGCAGAGGCTGTCAGAGTCAGAAGCCAGAAAATAGGCTCGATGACAGAAATTCAGGGCCTACTCTGCCAGAGCAGGAAAACATGTAAAGTGCACTACAAAAAGACGGTGGCATAGCATACTTAGGAACGGACTATTCAATCCATTCAGGGTGGATCTGAAAGAGGACAAGTTAACGTTGGACGCAAATGTATTTGCGTCTTCATAGCTGGCACAGGAGGGAAGTTACATGCACTTTAAGCTGGTACATGGAGACGGTGGGGTACGCGCTAGGGAACATAACATGACCAAAAATTTATATTTCCTCAGAGTTCTGATTTCTGCTTAGTTATATTATTTGGGTTTTTTAAACACAATCATTTTGATTGTGTTTTTTTTTCCCCGCTGTTATATGATGAATACCTTCAACTCACTGTTTTCAGTGAAATTTGATATTTTCTGATAACAGCAAAAATAAACCATCAAATATGTTTAATTAATTTTGTACTTTGAATTGTGATTTATAATATGTATTAATTTTGTCTCATGCTCACTCTTTTTTTACTACCTTGTATTAATTTACATTTTTTTGTTCTTTCTTACACAGATTAAAAGTATAAAAATGATAATTGACTACGTTAATGACAATTATAAGGTAAGTGTTTAGTACTCTTTACGTTACATGTCTATCAGATTTAACTTTTATTAGTTCCACTGCTTCATTTCTTTAACCCTTAGTTTCCTGCCTTTGCTACTTCCTTCATTTCTTTTTCTATTACTTATTTATACTACTCTTTTCACTCCTTTTATCAGTCCCTCTTTCAACAGTAACTGTGTGTTACTCCCTCTATTTGTCTTTCTTTTCACATTATTTTCTGTTTATTTACTCGTCTTTTTTTTAAAACATTTTTTTTTAGTTCGCTCCCGGTTCGCGTACCGGAGCGCTAACCGGGAAGCGAATCAAAAGAAATAGAGGATGCTAGAGTGCTAAACATTCTAGCAATTTTTTTAAAAAGGGAAGGCAGTTCTGAAAATAACTTTTTTTTAATTATTTTTGTTGTTTTATATTTTTTTGTGTTTTTTTGGAGGAAGGGGAAACAAAAATGATTCATTACAAAGGGCTCAACAGGAACAACAAAATAAAAGAAAATTTACTTTCTTGGACGTTTTGGACATTGATGATGTTCATATTCTCTATTTATTAGAGTAACACTCCTCTCTCCACATGAAATTATTTTGCCACAAGCTATACATGTCAATTTCATCTGCCCAAAGTTCTTTTGAAGATTTGGGACCGTTTCCCTTGCCTCTGATTCAGTTATTGCTAGTTCATTGGTGGATGTATTGGCAGGTCGGGGGTTATCCACCAAATCTCGAATTTGTGCAGCACTATAATTAATCGGGTGCCACCTCTCCATGTGTCGATGCATGGTATGATTACCATAACTATATATTTTTTTGGTCCCTCTGGAGAGTTTATCATGGCAGATGAGGCAGGTAACGTACCTGGCATTTACTTTTTTTTCATGTGGAGGAAAAGAAAAAAATTGCCAAATAAAATTTTCTTTAACATGGGACGTCCTTGGGTTTTCTTTCAAAAACACCCTTGTCCCTTGCTCCTGTTCCTCGTCCTCCTCTTCTTCCTCCTCTTGTTGGAAGATGACCTGTGCAGTTGGTCCTCTCTTCCTTGGTGGTGGTGGTGGTGGTGGGGATCCACCAGCTGCAGCTACTACAAATGCCATGACTACACAAGCAAAAACAGGTCTTTCTCTCATAAAAATAAAAGTCGGAGTGAGGAAAAAAGGTGGGACTTTCATCATTTGGGAAAAAAAAATGTTCTAAACCAATGAAAAGTGTTTATTTTACGTCATATGATCAAGCGTTCCATCATTAGGAAACTAAAAGTAAAATAAACAAATGAAAAGTTTTATGAACTAGTCACATGACCTGTTATGCTTACGTTACGCGCTCCGCGCCTCGGATCGTTTCCGGGGCTCTGCGTTTCGCGCCTTGGTTCGCGTTCCAGAACGCTTCCGGGTGCGCTAACGCGGCGCGTCATAAGGCGCATTACGCAGTAACGCGATACGTTGCGATTACGCGACGCGTCACGATGTGGCTTTCTAACGCGGTACTTGCACGGAACGTTTACCGGTTCGCGGACCGGCAGCGAAACAAGAAAAAATAATTTAAACTATAATATAAATTGAATTAAAAAAATATAATACAAAAATATATAAAATATATTTGTGAATTAGAATAAGAATACATTTTACAGCTTTTGATATTTGCTAATAAAAAACCATTGAAATTCACTGAAAAAACCATAGGTTATAGATCATATATAGTTAGGGATTAGCATTTACAAAACCTTGAAAATTCACTGAAAAAACCATTGGTTATAGACCATATATAGTTAGGGATTAGCATTTACAAAACCTTAATTTACTCGCACAAAACCATAGAAATTCGCATATATAGTTAGTTGCAATAACTATATATCACGCACCCGCAATCCACTGCTGATGATGTCACATATTACATCATTCATGACATGGTCAGTGACATCACTGATGACATCACAAAAGATATTTTAGAGAGGATCAGCACATTTCATCATGATTACTGTGGGATAG
>NW_028248406.1:0-82605 GCF_964263255.1 Lissotriton vulgaris | reverse complement strand
TGGTGAGAGGTCAGCCTATGTGAGTGCATGGTGAGATCTGAGCTCTTGTAAATGCATGGGAGTCAAGGAGAATGCAGGGGGACTTTTGAGCCCTTGTAAATGAACAATGAGAGATAAACTGTGGTGAGTGCATGGGGGAGGATGTTCCCATGTGAGTGCACAAGGAGGGGTGTACCTCTATGAGTGAGTAGCGGTCTTCCCATGTGAGTGCAGGGTGAGAGGGGTGCCTATGTGAGCAGACAGTGAGTGATAACAGTGGGGGTATGCAGGGTGAGTGGTGTGTCTGTGTGAGTACCGGATGAGTGGTGTGCCCACATGAGTGCAAAGTGGGAGGCATGCTGAGTCATATGAGTTCAGGGGGAGTGTGTGACTGTGAATGCACGGTGAGAGGAGCGTCTGTCTGAATGCATGGGAAGAGGAGGGGCTGGGTGAATGCAAAGTGAGAGACATACCTGTGTGTAACGGAGTAGCCAGAAAATTAGAATATCCTACCACTTCGAACCAAAGCTCTGATGACACCAAGCAAGCGCAGCAAGTGAGTCCAAAACACCCTAGAAGTGCTCCTCTGGAGGCGGAGCTAGGAGGAACATGGCGGCAAGCTGAACGCCGGTCACAGAGGCTCTAGGGGACTGCTTGGTCGGATGAAATGAAAAGCGGAGGATAAGGCGGCTTGATGTGGCAAATATTGCGGTAAGAGGGCGATGGCCCTGCTTTCAGAATATGAGCAGACATTGTCAACCTAATTTCGCTCGTTTTTTTCTCCCTTTGTTTTCCCGAGGTCGCAATTACGCTCCCTGTTCTCCTCACAGGTGGTGGCAGCAGCAGCGGCGCTAAGACCTGGGGATCCGGCGAGAGAGGTGTTTATGATTCTTAGTGGGGAGACAGAGGAAAGACAGCTCGGAGGACGCCGGGCGAGCTTGTGCACTCGGACCCGCTCGGTCTTGGCGTTACTCCAGCTCCGGGGGTCAGTCCGTAAAGATATTTGCTACGCCCCTCATTCTTACTGTGCAACAACACAGATATTAACGGTAAGACGCCCTAAAGCGGGGTCAGTAGTGAAGCACGAGTGCATGTATCTGGAGTTGATTGCTGTTGTTCCGGTTAACCTCGCAAGCAGAGGGGAGATAGAGCAGTGCCGAGAGCAAGTGCAAAGGCAGATTTTGGTTGATAAATCAGCCTAATTTTCGGTTACGAACCACAGCAAATGTAAATGTAAATGTCAAGGTATTTGTAGAGCGCACTGCGGTTTCCTGGCGCCATTAATCATATCGCTGTGGAACCCTTCCTGGCTTTCCCTGGGAAGTGTCCACTCCTGGGCACCCCCAGGGTGAAGCCAGGCATCCTATCGATGTTGGGGCTGGTGTGGAGGTTAAGCAAGCTATTGCCCAGAGTTGCAGTGTGGGGCCCATGATTAGAATAGGCACCAAGGAGAGAATTGTCAGGTCCGAGGAAATTGAGCCCAAGACCCGCCGAGGCAGGAATTGGACCCTGGTCCCAGGCCAGAATTCTGCATCAGGGGCTGCCGCTCTAACCATTGAGCCACACTCCTCCACAGTGGTTGTTCTGCCTCTATTTTCACCCTGGGTGCTGCTCCCATTAATAACTCTACGCGGAAACAGGGGGAGCTCCTGGCTGTATCACTTTCCCCGCCAATGAGACGCAGAAACAGATATCAGCTTAGATCACAGCAGGAGTTGAGATCGAAGGGAGTGTTGGTTCCAATAGAAAGGGAGCGGCCTATGCCATTAACCCCCGGTAAAGGGAAAAAAAGATAGGGAACGTTAAAAAAGTTAAGGGGGTAAAAATAGTCCAACTCTCCCCAAAAAATACCCCTTCACTTAAGATCTATTTTAAAATAATGGAGCAAGCTGTGGGTCCTGGAGCATAGTTAGATACAGCCATGGCTGCTCAATGGACCGGGGCTCCCTTGCTCCCTTTGGAAAATCATTTCGCACCTCTGGAGGGGTTGTTGGACACTGGAGGAGTGGATTCGGCTGAAGTTCTGACTACTGAGCCCCAGGTCAGGGAATCTGCCGTAGGTACAGTTAGTTCCATTCCTTCTTCCTTACATCCCTCGTATTGTATAAGAGTCTCAGAAACCCCACAGAATCCCCAGGTCTCACTGACTGTAGCCACAACTACCCGGAGAGGGAGGCAACACTCATAATCTGGCTGTTACTCAGTTAAAAGATCTGGTTCAGGTTCAGGCTCAAGGAGATCGGAGGCAATCTGAAAGTTCAGACGGAGATAGAGACAGGTTGGGCTCCCTCTTTCAATCTTTAAGGGGAGATTTAATGACTAAATTTGAGATCTCAGAAAATAATCAAAAGGCTATCCAAGACAGGTTCGATTTATTGGAGTCCAAAATAGATGATGTAATTATTCGGACTGGAAATTTGGAAGTCGAAGTCGCTGCTTTATCTGAATCTGTCCAAAAGAACTCCAAGGACATTGATTCCCTGAAATTGCAGAACGGAACCCTTGCGATGGATCTGGAGAGACTAGAAACGCAGGCGTGTCGAAACAATCACAGAATCCTGAAAATACCTGAAGGGGGAGAAGAGGAGGATATCAAGGGTTTTGCTTGTAAGCTTTTTAAGGGAAGGTGTCCTAAAAGATCGGCCTGACATACATTTGGAGGTGGAAATACAAAGGGTGCATAGGGACCCCTTTAAGCCACATACAGACAGGAAAGCTCCCAGAAATTTTTTTGTGAACTTTCAGTCATATAGGGCCAGATGTAGGTAATTCCTATTTACCTACTCTTAAATACTGAATCATACCAAATCGGTATTTAATAGTAGGTAAATAGGAAGGGGCAGATGTAGGTAATTCTTATTTCAGAATTACCGAATCGGTATGATTCGGTATTTTCCGATTCGGTAAATACCAAATCGGTATTGCCCATTGATTCCTATAGGCCTTGAAGCCCATAGGAATCAATGGGAAATACCGATTCGGTATTTACTGAATCGGAAAATACCGAATCCTGCAAGGGTGCAGGGGGTGTCACTTTGACACCCTCTAGCACGCCAAGTACAGGCTTGTGTGACATGTGGCACACATACATGCCCTAAGGGCATGACTGTGTGTCACATGGCACAGGTGTACATGCACAGATGTGCATGTACACCTGAATTCGGTATTTTACCACCCAATTGTATTGGGTGGTAAAATACCGAATTTTGAAGGCCTGTAGCACTGTAAACAGTGCTACTTACATCTGGGATTTACCGAATCGGTAAAATTATCGATTCGGTATTTTACAGAATCGGTAAATTTACCGATTCGGTAAATTTACAGATTCTGTAAAATAATGGCCCCTACATCTCAAAAACCAACTACCTGTCGGTAACGGCCGAAATCGGCCGTTACCGACCGGTAATTGGCGACCTACATCTGGCCCATAGTGTTAAGGAGCTAATTCTAGGAAGATGCTTATCTAAGTCTGTCCTCCATCATCGAGCAAACCCATATCTAATTAGATCAGACATTGGAGGGAGGACAGCTCAGAGGCAGTGGGAACTGGGCTCCGGGATGCCAGAACTGAGATCATTCGGAGCGCAAGTCCAGATGAAATTTCCTGCCTTACTGAAGATCATGTGGCGCAACAAAATGTATAATTGCAGTCAGCCTGAGGATGTAGATGACCTCCTCTCCCAGATGAGGCAGAAATAATAGCACAATGAGAAAGCAGAAAGGGGGAGGAGGGAGCGGGAGGAAAGATAAAGAATGAAGAATGAGCAAAACACTAGGGATAGCACAAGGGGACAGCACAAGGGGGAGAGTTATAACAAAGTGATAATGATAAATGAGTAAAAAATAAATAAATAAATAATAATAATAAATAAAAGAAAAATAAAACTAAAGGAGAATAATGGGAGAAAATAAATTATAAAAAACACATGGTTTTATTTTTAGCACCTTCCCCCCAAATATTATGAGTTGTGACATCATGCCGCTGAAGCTGTAGTATAAGATAGCTCAGCCACTGACAGTTCACCTGAGGCCCTAAAGCGGTTACATCGTCAGGTATGAAGGGTGGGTTCCTCGGGGGTGTGTTTGGGTGGGTTCATTGGGTGGCAGGGAAAAGGGAAAAAATGTCCTCATACGCAAAGAAGATATCCTATCTACCTAAAGCTCTAGATACGTGGGAAGTAGGCGCCGGAACATGAGTAGGTTAACGAGCATAAAAATCCTCTCCTGGAATATTAATGGAATAGGAGAAGGGAGAAAACAATCTAGGGTCTGCGAATTTTTAAGAAACTCAGAAGCCCATATTATTTTATTACAAGAAACCCACCTAGAGTCAAATGACTGTAAGATCGTCTTTGGAAAATTGGGGTGGGTGCAAGAAATAGTGTGCTCCAGACAGAAGGGGGCAACTAGGGGGGTCGCAATAATAATTAGGGCAAACAGGGGGATAAGGTTGTTAAAATGGGATACAGATCAGACAGGTAGGTGGCTTGTGGCTGTCCTCTCGATCTGCGGCATTAAATACACCTATGCAGTGTATTATGGTCCTAATGACGAGAATCCTGGTCCCCTTTTTAAATTGAGGACAGGGTTACTTGAGACATCAGCCCCCGTGATTCTTGGGGGTGATTTTAATTTGGTTTTTGATTACACATTAGTTCGGACTTCTAAAGTAAAATATCACGCTCCCACTAAATCTATTTCGGCTCTGGGAAACATCATGAAAGACTTTAATTTGTTTGATGTCTGGAGGTCTAAATATGGTACTACTAGAGGGTATTCATTTTACAGCAAAAAGTATAAACAGTACTCTAGAATTGACTACTTTTTAACAGATCAATGTTTGCTTGCTGATATCACTTCCGTTTCCCACACTCCCGTGGGGATTTCTGATCATTCTGTAGTCAAATTAGTCCTTATATTGAGCTCTAGACCCACAGATATTAGGTGGACACTAGACAGGACATTGCTCCTGGATGATAGAGTAAAGGCAGAGGTGAAAGAAAAAGCCGCTGAATTTTTCACCTTTAACACAGGTTCCTCTACGGATCGGATAGTATGGGAATCCTTTAAGGCCTTTCTACCCGGACTGTTGAGTTCATTAGCGGCTCATAAGAGGAAAACAATTAAGAAAAAAAAGTCAGATGATTTGAAAGCTATAATAGAAAAAGATTCCGAGTTACAGTTGGCTACTGTCTCAGATAGGGGAAGGATCCCAGAGTTGGAGAAGGAGCTGTCAGATTTACAAATTTCGCTCAAAATTGCTGAGGATAAGATCATTAAGGATAGGTGGGAGGTAAGCAAACTAAGAAACTTTGAGTATGGAGAAAAATGTGGGGCGTTGCTGGCTTGGGAGTCTAGGGTAGAGAGAACCAGGAATAACATCAAAGAGTTAATTCACAGGGAGTCAGGCCTTTCAATCAGGAAGGATGTGGCTATAAGGGAGGAAGCGAGGGGCTTTACGAAAGGCCTATATCATGAAGAAATGAGCTTTGGGTTAGAGGAGGCCCAGGCCTTGCTGATCCAGAGATATCTACCTCAAATATCTGAAATAAATAGGGACTATCTGGCAAGTGAGATCAAGGAGGGGGAAGTTAGAGATCAACTTAAGAAAATGAGTTGTGGCAAAGCCGCTGGCCCAGACGGGCTGCCAATCGAGGTTTATAAAGACTATTCAGAGATTTAGGTTCCTGTGCTCACAACACTCTTTAATAGTCTTTTGATTCAGGGTTATAATATTCCCCCTTAATGGTCTGAAGCCACGATAACCATTATAACAAAGCCCAACAAAGACCCCAAAAAGATAGATTCTTACAGACCTATCTCTCTTTTGAACTCTGACCTGAAGCTCTATTCTGGGATATTGGCTACTCGACTTGCAAAAATTATAAAATCAATTATTCACCCTGATCAAAGAGGGTTTATCCCAGGGAGGCAGCTAAATGAGTTAACATTCCAGGCGATAGGAGCGATTGATGTCGCGGAAGAGAGGGGGTTGCCACTAGCCTTAATAGCTATAGACGCGGCCAAAGCTTTTGACCAGGTAAACTGGCCATATCTTTGGGCCACTATGGCCAGTTTTGGATTCTCCTCCGTCTTTATAGAGGGTATCAGATCACTCTATCAGAGTCCACGAGCAAAAGTCCTGGTTAATGGAGGCCTGTCTAATTGGTTTGAAATCTCCTGTGGTACCAGGAAGGGTTGCCCCCTGTCCCCCCTTTTGTTTAACATTTATATTGAACCTTTTGTTTGCGCAATTAGAACGGATCAGGTAATTTGACCCTTCAAAATAGCAGACCTGGAGCTTAAAACAGCTCTATATGCGGATGATCTCCTCATATACCTCCAACCATGTGGAGGCAATTCCTAGGCTATTTCAACTTACAGAGGAATTTGGAAAATTCTCTGGGTATCAAATTAACAAGGAGAAAACAGAAATAATGGGATGGAATAACTGTACGGTTATACAGGGGGCCAAAAACAAAATGAGGTATTTGGGAATCCATCTGACTAAAAAATCGAATGATATACCAAAAATCAGTTGGCAGATAGTAGTGAAAGAGATCACTAAAACGCTAACAGGATGGGGTAATCTGCCACTGAATTTATATGGACGAGTTAATCTTGTTAAAATGACCATACTTCCCAAATTAACCTTCCTTTTTAATACCATCCCACTACCCTTTCCCCCGAAAGATATCAGGATCCTGCAATGGAAGATTGGATCCTTTATATGGGCTTCAAAATCTCCTAGGATAGCCTGGAAGAAATTAAGGAGGGGGTTGAAGATAGGTGGTCTGGCTCTACCAGATCTATTTTTATATTGTCATGCCTTTCACTTTAAAAATTTTAGGCTACTGGCCAATAAATTGGACTCTTCTTCACAGGGCCACCTCTTTCAGGCATTGTTGCAAGACCAACCACAGAGCCAGGAGTTCTTCCTTCTTAAATTTGGCAACTAGAAGTATTTTAAAAAGGGTCAACTTAAGATCCTACAGACAGCACTTAGGAACTGGTTATTTGTTCGGAGATCCTTGGGGATCCCATATTATAACTCTCATGCCCCAATTTGGGATTCTCCGGGCACTCCAGAATGTCTCCAGGATCAATTGTCTTAGCCATTAAAATCAGCAGGTTTGAGCAGATGGGGGGATCTTTATGTTAACTCAGGCCTTATAGACTGGGATTCTTTATCTTCCCTAACTAATGGGTCATTAACAAGATTTAAATTTTACCAACTTTCAGCCTGGTGGTCAAGGCAGGAGTTGGAGTTTGAGGATGAAACAGGGATCCTTGATTCTGTCTGCAGGGAGGGAGTATGGAAACGAGAGGTATCATTTTGGTACAGGTTGCTAACGGGGGTAAAAGAAATGTTAAAATTTGAGCTGGCGAGCCTCTGGGGTAATTTTTTTTCAGATTGCCCGGAGGAAACTTTAAAGATCTGGACAGACTCATTTTCCATGTCCCAGAGCCTAATAAAACCGGCTAATCTCAGAAGGAATCATTTGTTCACTGCTTATAGGGTATATTGGACCCCTGCTAAACTATTTAAGGTTACGTCAGACAACTACTACAGCCCTAGATGTAAACTCCTGGCAGCCGATGATCGAAACATGTTTTTAGAATGCCCAAAGATTTTTTAATATTGGAATAATGTTATCGGCTTTTTGGAAAAGGTCTTATCTGTCCCTATTACATGCTCTCCTAGATTAGTTCTTTTAGGTTTGCCATGTTATTATAACCTTAATAGCTTTACCTCACAATTTATATTCTATGTGATGGTCATAGCAAGGAGAGAAATTTGTAGGGAATGGAAGTCGGAGGCCCCTCCAAGGTTGCTGACTGTTTAACAAATATCATGTCAGTCAGTAAGCTAGATATGGCTTGTCAAGTAGAGAGTGCAGATAGGGTGTGGTTGGCACTGGTGGCCTGGTCGAAGAGCTAAAGGCAGTCCAATGATTATGCCAGAGATGTGTGGGTCCTGTCCTCCCAGGTTTCCAAGGCGTTCCATCAGAGGGAATGGGAGTTGGACAAGGAAACAGCCTTTCTCTGGGAGATTCCTGTGTGTCGCACACTGAGTCCAGGGCGGTAACCAAGATTGACAGTGTGAAAGGCACGCAGAGTTCCCATCTAGAGCTTTTATCATCTGGTGGCATGTATGAGGACAAAAAAAAAAAGGAAAAAAAATAATAATAACAGAAGTGCTCCTCTGTCTCTTCCATCCAAGCATGTATTCATTCATCCTTTCAACCTCCCATCCACTTTCTGCTATGAATCATTTCACGTTTACATTCTGTTATCCATTCATTATTTTATACAACCTTCAATCATTCACCATTCCATCCATTGGCCATTTTATCCATCCATCCTCTAAGATTTTCATTTACTCTACCATCCTTTCACCCTTCCTTAGATTTCCATTTACTCTGCTATCCTTTCACCCTTTCTCAGATTTCCATTTACTCTGCCATCCATCCATCCTCTGAATTTTCCCTTTACTCTGTCATCCTTTCATACACCCATGCATCTATCCTCTCACTTACTCATCCTCTCACATAGCATAACCTATGTATTTGTAAAGCACACATATCTTGGCGTTCAATAACAGACGTTTATTGTAAGCATGGGTGAATTTTGCGAATCTGGCGTTCGCGAATTTGCGTATCTGCGAACTCGCAATCCGCAAAATCCGCGAATTCTCGCGAATTTGCGGATTTTTTTTTTGTGTTCGCAAGGGTTTCTGCCAGTTCGCGAGAGTTTTGTACCAGTTTGCAATTGCGAACTTACTTGCCGGCTCGCAACGGTCGCGACTATGTTGTTTCTATGTCTGGTTCATCATCACAGGTTCCCAGCACCCTCTGTTTCACCACTGCCAACCTCTGTTTCACCCATGCCACCCTCTGGTACATCAATGCCACCCTCTGGTTCATCATCACCGAAGATTATGGGGGGGAAAAGCAAGCACACCTGCCCTGCTTCAACTGACATGAATTAATTTGGGGTTGATTTATTAATGTGTCACTGTTTTAAAATTCCAGTCTGGCACCAGCTTCCTTATCTGTAATTTGCTTTCTGTTGCAGTGCAATTTTTTTTTCCAGGCCCTTTGTGGCCTACTTGTAGCTATTCTATGAGCCTGCTGTGAGGGTCAGAGCAGGGTCATACAATTGTTGCAACTAGCAACTGAACTCTGGAGGGGCCCCAGTTAGGAAGCACTACAGGGAATGGTTACTAATGATGAGTTTGAACTTTTGCACCTGCTGAGTGCTTTCAGTTTTGCAAAACTCGTTTTTCTGCAATTTCGCGTGATGCGCGAACATGCGCAAGATCGAATTCGGAAGCCACGAATTCGTGCGATTATGTGATTTGTTTTTTTGCGGCGTGTTAGTTCGCAAGGTTTTGTGCGTTTTAGCGAGCCGCTTGTAGCACAACGGCGCGAAGTTACCCTCACGTTCGTTCACGGGCGCGGCCATCTTGTTTGCATGACGTATTTCCGTTTCCGGGCTCGATGTGTAATCTCGCAAAGTGTGCGGCTCGCTAGTACAATTTCGCGTGTGTTCGCGAGGAAAATCTTGCGCGAACTTACCCACGCGGCCGTTAACGGGCGCGGCCATCTTGTTTCTCATTCATTGCTATGGTTCTGGGCATGGTTTTTCTATCCTCTCTGAATCTCTGCCATTCTTTGCTTGTTTGAAGTTTTTTTTGATCTATTTTACTTATTATCTATCCCTCTATTTTTCTAGCTCTATATTTTTGTGTTTTCTGCTACTTTTGGTTAATTTTAAACTACTTTTTTAAACTCTTTGCTTTTCTTCTCTTCCCTATTCTATTTTCTTTATTATTTAGCTTCCTTTCTGCCCAGATCATGGTAAAGGGAGCCGGGACGCATCCCGAGAAGGGGAAGGGTCCCGCACCCCGTGCCCGGCTCCCGTGCGGGCGTTTGAGGGGGGAGCAGGTCGCACCCCGGAAGATCTTCAGCCCGGAGGAGGTGGCCGCACTAGTTTATTATGTTCAGCGCCGCCTCCCCAGGACCATCATGGCAGGCGGCAGGATCGCTAGCGGGTACGGGATCCAGGAGCGCCGGAAGCGGTGGGAGAAGGTGTGCCGGGCCATGTACCAACACTCTCGGGTCCGGCGCACCTACAACCAGGCCACCCACCGTTGGACAGATCTCCTGGACCGGGAACGCGATCTGCTCGACCTGCTCGGCCTTGAGATCCCCGGGCTTGGTGAGTAGTAGTAGCTATTTCTTTACTATGTTTTCTCCTGCTCTGTGTGTTATTATCTTGCAAATTTGTGTTTTTTACCAAGAACAATAATTCTGCTGATCACATTGTAGGTAAATTATATTTCAAAATCTTCTGTGCATTTCAGGTGCACTGCTCTCCTTCGCAGTAGCGCTGCTACTATGCTTATTTGTTTTCGATTTTGTGTTCATTTCATTGGCCTGTGAAATTATGCATGAGTGTAGTTTAAAGAACTGCGTAATGCTAGACACTAAGGGTCAGATTTGTAATTACTGGCGCATCCCTGCAAAGTAGCAGGGATGCGCCAGTAATTGTGCGCCACGCCACCACCACCCATGGTGCGCCGAAATTTACAATGCGGCGCACCATGGACCCACAACGTCACCAAAGCGTTACGCATCTGTGCCGTAAAAGCAGCGCATTGCTGGAGTTGCGTCGCAACGATGGCGCAGCTCCAGCAATGCTCTGGGGTGCCCTATCTCCCCATGCTGCATCAAGCCGTACATCTGCTTCAAGCAGGCGCGGGGTTTGAGTCACGCATCATTGTCCTCAAAGTGACTGATTGAAATCTTGTAGATTTCCCTCAGCCACTTTTAGGATGCGTTCCTGCGCACGAACGCCCTCCCTTGAGCCGGACCGCCCCCTGATGGCGCAGGGCTTTACAACGTGATGCATCTCCCATATGCGTCACGTTGTTAATATACGCCGCACCATGGCGCCTCGTTTGTTCTGCTGCTGCGTCACAAAAGTCACGCAACAATGGAGCAAAAGAGCCGCAAGGGGCTTCTAAATCAGCCCCTACAGACTCAAGTCAAGTCCTTCCTTTGTACACATGGCGATAAGAAGAAATAGTGGTGGTGGATTGATAGTTTGAGTATTTTAAAGACTGGTTAATGTAGTAGGAAACTTTAGTGTTGTCGTTGATCTGCAATCACGATGGACTTTGTCTGTCACTTCGCGTGCTGCGGACTGCTGCCTGCCAGTCCTAGGCAAACCTTTTTAGTACTTTGTTTAGTGAGTTACATAAGAACTTTCCAAGTCGACGGTCCGCAAATCAAGCAATACTAATAACGTAGTAGACCACATGAGATCGGTCAATATATCCTGTGGAATAGTTGTCTATTTGCTATTTCGCCAAAATATTTTGTTATTGTTCTTTTGATTTGGTTGACAAATAACATCCATGTTTTCTGGTCTTTCTTTCTTTCATGTTGTACATCAGCTCCCCCCAGAGGCAAGAGGACACAGGAGGAGGAGGCTGCTGTTCGCCAGGATGCAGGCCAGGATCGGGCAGGCGTGGGCTCCTTTGCTGGCCCCGGTAAGTTTTAATTTTAATATAGAGTACCTATTTTTTCCTAGCGTTCCTCATTCGATTTTTTCTAAATCGTCTTTGATCTTCTTGTAGACTGGATCTAAATTCTTATCCTGCCTCGACTATGACTCCCTGTGGTATTACTAGATTATTCTTATTAGTCTGTCTGTGTAGCTAACTAAGATTGCACATTTGGCAATTCCATTGGACTCCCATTCTAGTCAGCAATAGCTCTATGCACTGAGTGCAGTTCTCTGGGATTGTCCATACTGTCTTTTCAAGTCTTCTAAGTGTTTATGCTTTGACAATTGCCAACAATAAAAAGGTGAATGACCACCAAGAAAGAATAAGATACTACTTTACTTTTGGTTTGGATAGGAGGACAATCCATTCTACTACTGTTGCAGGGACAAATCTGCACAAACAGAACTATGGACACTAAATAATGCATTGCTTAGCTTATCAATTATAATAGGCGCTGTTAGACTTTCCACATACCTCAGTGATAACAGACTTTGTAGGTGAACCCCCAATCTCCTTACTGACTAGATAGTGTGGCAGAGTCATTTAGCTCCCAAAGTCACCGATGATTGATCCCCAATGATGATTAGATTATCCAACGCAGGACAAGAGTACGGAGTCAGAGTCAAGAAGTGTCAGAGGCACGGACTCATGCTTGCAAAAATTCCAAAACCTTTATCTCAGCCACTCTATTCTGGAGGACCAAAAACCACAGAGTCTATTTAAGTTTAAAAGCTTTATTAAAAGTAAACACATTTATTAAAATCAAGTTTGTCATAAAACTAAACGTTTAACTGAAAATGGAAAAGTGCTTAGTGCTGACGATTAATTGGACACATTTCTTGTGGTCGAGCCGAGCTCTCACCTGGTTTGAACTTGATCTTGCTCGTGTTCTTAGAAGTCAAGCTTCTATCTATTAGGAGAAAAAGTGGTGCGTGTTAAAAATAATAAGCAAGCATTCATCAGTTGTGCCAAAAAGTGCAGCAAGACAACAGCCTTCCCTGGAAAAAGGGACATTTTTACTTTAGAGTAGACAGCCACAAATTATTACACTGTTTGCTGTTTTTTTAATGTTTCTTTATTCCTAGACCAAATATTATATAGTAGTGAGTGGTGTATTCTAACATTCTTAAATGTACTTTGTAGGTGGAACATCTGGTGGCGGGGCCAGCGCGGAGGTGGTGGTGTTGGATGAGGGGAACACTTCTGGGGAGGATGCGGTGCAAGTGCCGGACAACACCAATGTGCCTGTGAGGGTTCACACGGTGGTGGCGGGTAGAGGTAAGCTATATATTCCTTACTTATTGAGATTGAAGACTGCAGAGTGTGCTATCTGGGGCTCTGGGAGGGGTAGGGGGAGGGGGCGCACCAGCAAGTGCAAGGAGCCTGCGCCCGCTATCTGCACGGGTGTATTATAAATCAACCAGGTAGTAGCCTCCTCTAAATGTACTTCGACTTAGCTGTGTAGTTTTTGGTGAGAAGAATCCCAATCAGATCTGAGATGAACTTGATGGATGGGATGAACGAAAAGCGAAAGAAGGGTGTAAGTAAGTGTGGAAGGACGAGAAATTTAATGATGACTGGCAAAGAAGAATGATATGTTTTTCCTTGGTCCCCGAGGTGGCTGGGAAGGAAAGAATATGGTATGGTGCATGGCTAGGTGAATGATGAAGCAAGGATGGGTGGAAGGAGAACAGCCTGGGTGGGTGAAACAGAAACTGTATGTGTGCATATACTTTGAATGGATGGATGCCTGGATCATGGTACTATCTGACTCTTAGATAGCATATACTCTTAGATAGCATATGTGTATCTAGAGAGAGTAGACGGTCACTGGATGAACTAAGTGTTACTTTTAAGAGCATGTAACACTGCACCCGCACGTCCGTTCCAGTGTATGAAAGGCAAGGAAAAGAAGTTGTAATTTTGTCCAAATACTACCATGAATAGTAGCAGTAGTTTGTATTGCAACTGCAAGCACAGCATATATCTGGTTCTTACGGTGGACACTCCCTACCTCTCTTAATAACTTTAGTTTAGTAGTAGTAAGTCATTCATGTGTGGGTGTATCACTGTTCACTCAATAATAAGCAAAGCACCTAAAGTCATCCCATATGTAATCCAATACATCCCATGTGAAGTGATAGATAATCAGAATATTTAGCTTCTTCATATGCCAGCTTGCATAAGATAACGTACCAATTTTCCTAAACAAGAGAGAAGAATAAGAATAAGACTGGTGTACTGTCATAGTCGACTGTAATGGAAGTCCATAGTGCTCGTAGAATTTGTTCCTTAAACTCCCACTAATGTTAGAGCAAGGATGAAGAAGTGGGAGGTTAGATAGATACTGTCCTCAATAGTTATGTATTGCGCTTTCAATTTACTACTTGTACTGTGACACAACTTTCTGCTCAATCATTTTGTGTTAATCTTAAAGAGCATTGGTTACAGACTATGTCTTTCTTTCTTCATATAGTTGGTCCTTCCAAATCAAACAGATCATCAAGGAAGGAGCTGGCTCGAATGGCCCGGCAACGGAGGCTGGATGCCGCTGTCGCCGAATATCGGCGGCTGGTGGCCCTGGAGGAGGAGGACACGCAGTCTACCGGTACAACATCCACTGGGACAGCTGCATCCTCCTCTGGGCCCCCACTGGCTGCCAGCCACAGTGCAGGGCCGCAGTGCTCCAGCGGTACGGAGCCGGGCTACCAAATCCAACCGCCACCGCCGAGCAGCAAAGACAGCAGCAGCCCCCCACAGGAGTCGCAAGGCACGCCAGCACCGCTTATGCCTCAGAGTGTCCTACCTGGAGCAGGAGGTCCTAACGTATAAGACCTTGGTGGAGGGCCTCCGCTCCGACCATGCCACCCTCCGCAAGGAGTATGATGCCCTGGCCGCAAAAGTGAACAGCAGCCTGCAGTAGTGTCCCTTGCCCCTTTTTTAGAGACTTTTGGGGGGTGGGAATTGGGAGTTGGGTTGTTTTTGGGACTTTTGAAGGACAATCGTTGGGGTTAGGGAGGGTCTTGCGGGAGATTATTTTGTTAGGGCTACAAAAATATAGTTTTTGAAACTTTATCTGAGCATACCTGTTTTTTACTGCTTTTGAGTCTGGTGGGTGGGGGTTTAACAGAAAGTTTGTGTTCCTGAAACTTAAGTCTGTGTCATTTTCTTCCTTTAAGTGTAAATGGCTAAATGTTTTCAACACTAATTGCCTCTCACAGAGTAAGTGAATTCAAGAGTGCTAGGACTTTAGTAGTACTACCGTCAATCTCTCGTCTCTCCTAATACTCCATTATAATACTACCTCCCACCAAACGCTTATCTTACCTGTAATTTGTGTTTGAAAGTAGGGCTAGGCCCAGGGCTGGCTCCACGGGAAATGGCGATTAAGGTTGGCAATCCTGGGCGGATGAAATGTCCTCATTGCGGTGGTACTAGTGGTGTGACACAGTGGCAGTTGCATGCCTATGGAAAAAAGGAAAATGAAACCTGGTTGGTCCTTACTGTAGCATTACAACGGTACGATAGAGAATATAGCAGGTGACAGTACACTGAACAGTGCCACAATGTAGCCTAACAAATGGTAAAGTATTGAAAGTATAACTAGTACTTGCGTTGAATGAATTTGACATTGGCTACTACTACAAGAAATAGTACTGAAGCTGAGTAAGTCTAGAATATATCCTCGGATTCCTTCACCAGCCTGTTGCTATGACCTTATCCTCCCCAGCAAGTGTGTGGAATTATTGATGCCATTTAGTCACACATCAATCAAAACCACACAGCCCGGGGGAAGAGGGTTAGGGTTTGGAAAATGAATGGGAATGGGGGTTTCTTTTTGGGTAGGTTTTGTTGAGAGAAGAAAAAAAAAAGCACAGCATGGACAAACAATAATTGAAGATAAAGAAATCTTTGGGTACAAAGCTAACCATAAATCTTTTACGTGACATAAAGGAAGTGCATGCACTACTGCATGCATTGTTACTGAAAAGTAAGTAGTACTTTCGACAACCGTGAATGACAGAATGCAACAGTACAGGGCTGCAGCGTTTTCACTTGCCTATCTCTGCACTCAGAGAAACACTTCTTACATTAAATTAGGTTTAAAAAATAGCCAAAGAAAAACCTATAGAATGGCTGTAGGGATCAATTTAGAAGCAGAGAGAGATCCAAGAAATGCAGTCACACTCATAGTAGAAAACAATGGATACTGTATCTGTATGTTGTTGTAGTTGTCCTGTTGAATTTGGTAAGTAAGTTGCACGCATCAAACAATTCCTCTTATTAGCGGCACTCCTCCATTCCAGCTGACGCTTCGTCCATCAATGTTGGTGACCAGAAGACACCCTGTCCTCTGGCTGCCTGGCGGATGCTGAATTGCGGCTCGTTAATGTGAAGCCTGACTCCATCCTTTTTTTCCCATTGCACAGACTGAAACCCGGCCTGTAATTATTGACGGAAAAACAGAAAGTGATATTAGAACACCACTGATAAATAAATATAAGGTATGTACGCTGTGTAGTGCAAAAAGTCACACTTTGAGTTTCCTAATAGACAGTACAATATTTTTGAAAGTGCGTACTCTGTCTGAGGCTCCTTTTGAAGGATAAATAAGTATGGGCAAATTAATTTAGCGGATCTTTCCCCTCAAGCTAGGTGTACTGTAAACTGTGTTTTAGAACAAAATTAGACCTTCCCAGCAGTGCTCCCACCCAGACCCTTACTAAAGCCAGTCGCAAAAATGTAGAAGACCCCAATCAGATCTCAAAAAACGAGGCCTAGTAGAAAACTGGTGACAAAACGTACTTTGAAAGTAAAAGTAGGCCCAAATACCCCCTTACCCACCGTGGATTGTGTTCAAACCACTTGCAAGCAAGCAAAAGTATCCATACCCAGCATTGTTCCAAGACTCGCAAACCCCCCCACCCAAACACATGCAATACAAATACTGCTAACCCTAACGAGCCCTAAGTTAAGAATAGTGGCAAAGGCTTTCTTTAACTATGCCAAATCCCCCCTTTCCCACCATGGATTTTCTTCAAATCAGTTGCAACCAAAATTACACATTCCCACGAGTGCTCTAAGACCCCAGAACTCAGTTGCAAAAATCTAGAACACCCCGAAACACATGCAATCCTGCTGCTAGGCTAACCCTAACGAACCATAAGTTACAAAAAGTGCCAAAAGGCTTTTCCTTATGGATTTTGTCCAAACCACTTCTATCCGGTATTAGACCTTCCCAGGAATGCCCCAAGACACGCCAACTCACCTGCAAAAAAGCACAACACCCCCAAACAGCCAAAAAGGAAAATCTCATACTTACAATATTTATCGGCCTTCGGTCCAAACGCGCTGTGCAGCTAGGTCATAACTCCCGTTTTCCACCACGGATTTCCTGAAAAGCAAATGCAATCAAGATTAGACTGTCCCAGCAGTGCTCCCAGACCCCAAAACTCACCCACAAACACCTGGAACCCCCCCAAAGAGCACCTCAAAGGCAAGCATGTCATCAAAAACGCAAATAAAATTGTGCCTCCGATTTGGTCCAAACCACTTTTATCCGGTATTAGAGCTTCCCAGCAATGGCCCCAGAGCCGTCAACCCAGGCGAAAACTAGTAGAAGACCCCCAAACAGCCAAAAAGCAAGAGTAGAAAAATGGGGACTTAGTCATTTTCTTGGCAATTTCCAAAATCACTCTGCGTGCGCTCTGCAGCTAGGCCCTAACTCCCCTCTGCCACCATGGATTTGCTTTAAACCTCTTGCAATCTAAAGTATCCATAGCCAGCAGTGCTCCCAGACCCCGAAACCCACCCACAAACACCAGGAAGCCCCCCAAACAGGCCCCCGAAAACGCTACATTGAGCAAAATGTCAGAAATAGCAAAAAGAAATTCTGCATGGATTTTGTCCAAACCACTTCTATCCGGTATTAGACCTTCCCAGGAATGCCCCAAGACCCGCCAATCCACCCGCAAAAAAGCACAACACCCCCAAACAGCCAAAAAGGAAAATCTCATACTTACAATATTTATCGGCCTTCGGTCCAAACACGCTGTGCAGCTAGGTCATAACTCCCGTTTTCCACCACGGATTTCCTGAAAAGCAAATGCAATCAAGATTAGACTGTCCCAGCAGTGCTCCCAGACCCCAAAACTCACCCATAAACACCAGGAACCCCCCCAAAGAGCACCTCAAAGGCAAGCATGTCAGCAAAAACGCAAAAATAAATTCGCCTCCGATTTGGTCCAAACCACTTTTATCCGGTATTAGAGCTTCCCAGCAATGGCCCCAGAGCCGTCAACCCACGCGACAACTAGTAGAAGACCCCCAAACAGCCAAAAAGCAAAAGTACAAAAATGGGGACTTAGTCATTTTCTTGGCAATTTCCAAAATCACTCCGCGCGAGCTCTGCAGCTAGGCCCTAACTCCCCTCTGCCACCATGGATTTGCCTTAAACATCTTGCAATGGCCCCAGAGCCGTCAACTCACCCGCAAAGAAGTAGAACACCCCCACAAGTGCAGAGTCTTTCTTCATTGGGCGTAATCCAGCCCTCTGCTTTGAGGGAAATAGGAGTCTGGAGGAGGAGGATAGAGGAGCATGTTCTTGTGAACTTGTGAACCTGCGGAATGCAGACTGCGGCACCTTCAAATCAATAAGCAAACAAGTGAAGACAGTTCTGCTGATGGGCTTTTTTTTGTGATTAGGTGATTAAAGTTTGAATTATATTAACTGTGCAAAACAAAGAAAGACAGACACACAAGAATAAAAGTTAATAAGGACGACAAAGAAAGTTATTGATTCATTGACTCATTTTCAGGGCTTGGTGTCAGGGAATAAGAATAAGGGTTCATCATCATACTCTGCGAATTTAGGCAGGATGAGGTCAGTGTCACCTAACAGAGAAGAAATTCCCTCATCTACGTTGCTGTCCTCCTCGTCTTTATCCGGCGTGCTTTCTCGTACTTTGTAATCTGGTGGTATGAGGTGCTGATTCATCTTGATCATTGTTAACCTCTCCACATTTTTGGGCGAGAGGCGGCTCCGTTTGGAAGTTACAATGCCACCAGCAGCATTGAAAACACGTTCAGATGACACACTTGCGAGTGGGCAAGACAAGTAGTTTATATCCAGGTTGGAGAGCTGTGCCCACAATTCTTTTTTCCCATGCCAATACGCCAATGGGTCAGGATTAACATAGACCTCTGTTGAGTCATTCAGATAGTCCTGCACCATCGACTCAAGGTCCTCCAAGGTTCCTCCACTTTGCTTACTTTTTGCAGTGACCTTTTGAGAACCAAACCCAAGCCGAGTTAGCCAATCCTCTTCTGCATCCAATGTTACTGTTGTGTCTGGTGCAGATGATCCGGTTGCCGGTGTCTTTAACGGCTGAGAGGTCACTTGCGCCACAGCCACAGGTGCAGAAGTGGATTCTTTTGACTGGGGATGGCCTGCTGATGCTGATGTACTGCCTTTTCCTTCAATTTGCTGCCGTTCTCTTTCAAACCTCTTGGCTGACAAGGCTAGCCAACGTTTGTACTTTGTAACATCTTCATCATCAAAAGGAAAAATTGCTCGGCCTGCCAGCGCCTTTTTGTAGCGTGGATCCAGAATAGTAGCACAAATGTAATGCTGTTCTGAGTGGATCATTTTAAGACGTTCATCACCACGTAGGCGCTCTAATAATTTCTCCGCCAAAGCAAAAGCGTCTTGCTTTTTTTCATCTTTTTGAAACATAGAAGACACCGCCTCCAGTTGGTGCTCCAGCATGCGCAACAATGGGATAGCTTTTCCCAAATTACTGTCCTCCTTGCTGACTGCACGAGTGAAGACCTCAAAAGGACGAAGTATGTCTTTCAGGCTTTTAACTAGGTTCCATTGCGCCGCATCTAGCCTTAGGTCCTTCTGAGCTGTACCCAGTGTTAAGAAATAGTGATCGAGTACCGTATACTGCTCATACAGACGCTCAAGCATGTAGAAGGTTGAGTTCCAACGTGTTGCCACCTCCTGGATGAGTGCTTTCACTGGCAGTCGACGTTCATGTAGCAGGCTCCTCAGATGCTTCCGGGCCTTAAAAGAATGGCTGATATGGTTGCACATTCTTCGGCAGGTGGCCACTAACTCGCACGCTGGACTGTCTTCATCACTCAAGAATTTTTTAACAACCAGGTTTATACAGTGCGCCAAACACAGCACTCTGAAATATTGACCCAGCTCCATGGCCTTAACTACATTGGCGCCATTATCCGTGGAAACATAACCAATCTGGCGTTTTTTTGGGGACAGCCAGTGAAAGACCTTTGTGTTAAACTCATTCAAAATGTTTTCTGCTGTGTGACGTTTCTCCAAGCCAAACATGCTAGTGTCGCATGTTTCCGAGCAGCATTAAAAACTTGGTCCGGGTCATCACCTGTGTTTAGCTTTGCTTTAACCCCTGAAAAAGAGACCCAGTGTGCAGTGATGCACATGTAATCAGCGCCTGCGCCACTGGTCCACATGTCTGTTGTCAGATGTATAGTGTGAACAGCACTCTTCTGCAAAGCTGCCCCAATCACCTCCAGCACATCTTCATGTAGTGCTGGAACCGCAACTCTGGCAAAATAGAACCAGCTAGGAACCTTCCATTTAGGGCAGAGCGCTGTCACTAATTCTAGAAAACCAATCCCTTCTACAAAAGAAAAAGGGAGAAGGTCCAGAGCTAGCATTTTAGCCAGCTTAGTGTTATACAGATGCGTCAGTGGGTGGTTGCGTTCATATGGCGCTTCTGTAAACAACATGGTTCTAATGTTGCCCTGGACCAAGCATTTACGGGATGATGATGATGATGACTTCTTCGACCCAGTTACGCTCGCTGATGAACTTTTTTGCATCGGTGTCTCACTCTCTCCCACACTCTTAGTGTGGCTCACATGGGGTGTGCTGCTGACAGGGGTACTGGGTGTAAGTGAAGTGTTTGACACGTCTTCTTCATCCTCGTCATCATCAGATGAAACATCAACGTTTTCTTGACTTGCAATTCGGGCTTCCTTGATCTCCTTTAGGTGCGCAAACCATTGGACAGTGTGCTGTCTTTCAAGATGACCTCTCTGGCCTCCGGTACCATAGTTGGTACCAAACTTACCATGACTAACTGCATGCTTACAAATGCTACAAATGGCGAAGTTTTCCTTTTTTGGGCAAACACTAAAGAAGTCCCAAACTACGGATTTGAAATGTCTTTGGGGGCCAGAGGAGGCGGCGATACTGGTGGTGGTGGTCCTGCTGCTAATGCCAGATGAAGTGAAGGATGTCGATTGCCGAACTTTAGTACGTTTTGCACTTTCACCACCACTAATTGAGGTCGAGGTGGATAGAGGTCCCTTCTGGCGAGGAAGAAATATGGAAGCGGTACGTGTTGGTGTACTAGTTAACTCCAATGATTGTGGTGTTTCCATTGCCTCCTCATCGACAACATCATCGCACTCAGCAGCTTCTCGGGCTAGGGTCAAAATGTCTGTTTGCTGCATGCCCGCTGGGGCTGCAGTGACCTTTACGTCGTCGTGAGAGTCTTCATCAGCAGCAGTATCCGCCACTTCTTGTTGAGCCTCATCACACTCCATAACTATGAGACTTTGGACGAGCTTCCTTTTACGCTTAACTACCTTTGTCAGATCATGGTGTGCCTCACTCTCAGACGGCAGTGGTGCTGGTTCCCAGTTTTGATCCGTATCATCAGAAGGAGGTGTGCTTGAAGAAGATGTAGACACCACCCTTGATCTTTTCCTTGCTAGGAATGAGGAAGACAATGAATGATCAGGAGGAGTGGCTTCCTCAAATGATACCCCGGCTTGATTGTCGATTTCCTGATGTGCCCCTACTTCGGGAGGAACAACAATTGTGGGCACTTGTGACCCTCCATGCACCTCTGCTTGCGCATCTCCTTGCGCTCCCTCTCCTTCCACAAGTACTTGGGCTTGTATTTGCACATGTGGTTGTTGTTGCGGCTGTGGTTGTTCAACACTCATCAGATGAGTTACAACAACCTGTGTTGATTGAGGGACATTGCTGCTACTTTCTTGCGATGAGCCAACATCACTGGTCGATGGTGATTGAACAACTAGACTAAGTGCCTCTGCAGCACTCAAGGGCTTGGACCTAAGTTGGCATGGTGGTGGTGGTGGCACTGAGCCCAATGGAGCGGGGGTGCTGCTCCCAGCTTGGTCCCCAGCAGATCCCGCTGCTGCTGCAGGCGTACTTTTTTTTTTACTCCCCAAAAATGTGGCGGGCGGCACACCAGTCTCCTTGGTAACTTGCTTCTTCTGCTCCTTACTGGCAACTTTCTTGCTAGTGGAGCTACGGGGAACTTTTTTGGGGGCCATCTTCTTCAGAGGTCAGAACAGCAGGCCGCAGTTGCACGAGTTGCAGAGTTGTCTGTGGCCAGACGTGACGTCGCGTGACGTTATGCTGCACACACACACCGCTGCAGGACTTCTTCCTGGCACTGGTGGTTCTCTTGAGTCTTGTGCACCTAAAAGCAATGGAAGACAGAGGAACATCAGTTCAGTTATACACCCCAAAAAATCGAAAAACACAGAAAAATTAGCACAATCCCATGCCATCCATGATGTTTATATTCAAGACACCCACAGAAAGACTAGGCCCATGCACCACTCCCTACCCCTGGTGAAAAGGCCACAACAACAGCCCAAAAAAACGAAAATCACAGAAAAATCAGCACAATCCCAAGCCCTCCATGATGTTTAAATTCAAGACACCCCACAGAAAGACTAGGCCCATGCACCACTCACTACCCCTGGGCATAAAGGTTGAAAGCTAGGCAAAATGGTTGCAGACCTAAGAACACTGCCTGCATTTAAAATGGCCCCCTGCCTCCCAGCACATGGCCAGGGCCTGCCTGTAGCAGCACTCAAAATGGCCCCCACCCACATGGCCTGTCCCCATGAACACCCCCAAAAAATCGAAAAACACAGAAAAATCAGCACAATCCCATGCCATCCAGGCCCTCCATGATGTTTAAATTCAAGACACCCCACAGAAAGACTAGGCCCATGCACCACTGACTACCCCTGGTGAAAAGGCCCCAACAACAGCCCAAAAATCAAAAATTCCAAAATTGTAGTTGCAGCAACTGTAATGCCCCAAACAAACTTACTTGTGAAATTTCTAATCCAAAAGTGATCCAAAGAAAGTCAAAAAGGCCTCAAAATCCAAATATCCAGCAGCATCCACAAAAAGTAATCCTTCCAGGTGAAGAATCCGAATGAAAGTGACCAGCACATGAAGAAAGCACTGGGAGGAGCCTGCTGGACAGGAACAGGAAGTTGGAGACTGTGGGGCACTTCCTTCCTCCCACCCCCCCTCCAAAAATGGACTCCTTGCAAAAAAAAGTGCAGGCAAATGTCAACCTGAGGAGTTATTCTGATAAAAATCATCATTTCCAGAAGGTTTATGCTGCTTGCTGGTGGATTTCTTGTGCAGAATTTCAAATTTTGTAATTTTGCGCGGGTAAGATTGTTGCTGCTCGCCGCATCTACGTGTTCGCAATTGCGAACTCTCGCGATGCGTGCTGTGCAAGGTGGCAAGCCGCGATTACGTAATCGCGGTCGCCAAACTCCCGCGGGATCCCGCAGCAAGATCCAAAATGGCGCAGCACTCGCAAAATATCGAGAAAAACAACTTGGCAAACGCTGAATGACGGTAAGTGAACGCCGCACGCCGCAAAATTGTATCACCAAGAAAAAAAAATCCGCTGCGTGCGAATTTGCGGATTTTGCGGGAAATTTGCGAATCTCGCGGATTGTGAATTTACCGAAAATCTGCAAAATCCGCGAGCGGAACGGATTTTCCGCCCATGCTTAGTTCATTGTTGCCCAACTCAATGGTATTCTTTTTATCGACCCCAGAATTATGAACGGCTGAGTGAACCCACCGGGATTTGAATCTGAGACTAAGAGGTCAAACACAAGCCCCTACAGTTGACACATTAGTCCAATGAGCCACCAGACCCACTCATTCAACTATCCTTTCACCAGTGACATAACAATAGCCCTGGCACACCCAGCAGTGCAGGGAGGCCCAAGCTCCAGAGGGCCACCTCCAGTACGGTGCATGAGTGGCTGACCCCTGCCCTGAGAGCTCCTGAATGGGTCCAGAGCACAGGGGCCCCTCCATGTACTTTGCAGGGGGGCCACCTCCAGTTTCGTTACACCGCTGCATGCCCCAGAGCGTCGACAGCAACTGTTGTATGTTACTTTGCCACCAACACGCTCCACCACCCATGGAGACTATTTGAACCGCTCCCTGCCGTGCTCATACCGTACCAACCGGCAGGGAGCGGATGCTCTGGGTGGACTGGTGTGGTCGTCCTTCTGACGAAGTAAGGAGCGGGGGTGATTCCAGGACTGTTGTCCCTCGGAACCACACCATTGATATAATTAAATATGTGTTTTGAATAAGTGAAGGCAGAATTTGCATGCTGGTGCATTAGTGGGAGCAGTGACTAACAACTAATAAGGTGTGATACATATAAGCGACTGCATTAACTCGCCTTGTAATTTTGGGCATCTTGATATATAATACAGACGATCAACTACTGAGAGGTAACTGAAGTTGTTTTTCTGCTTACACCACAGTAATAATATTAATAAGCTGTATTAAAATCCTGGTGAGTTGTTGGGGTCAGGCATTGTGGCAGGTTCTCTACAAGAACGGATCCCTGTGGCTGGAATCTAATATGTAAAAAATGTAAAAAATCAGAAACCATGGGGTACATATGGGCTATTTTGCAGCAACTGGGTATGAATATAGCTTATTTTTGTAGTAAGATCATTCTATATGTATGTGTTGCTGGGGGGCTCATTAAGAACAGTGCCTCCTGGGGGCACAACCACTAAGGGATATGCTGACTTATAAAGATTGCAGCCAGCTATTCTTTTCACTAACATATACTGCTGTGCCTAGGAGTTCACGGACAATCTAAAGTGAACCTGCTTATTAACATTAATGTCAAAAAAGAGGACCTGATATGGTGCCTTGTTTGTTTTGTTCCTCTAAGTGATAGGTGTATAATCATCCATGCTCATTTTATGTTACCCTTCCTTTTTATGATTCTCCTTTTCTGATTTACCCTTCATCTAGTGTGTGACGACGAAGACCACCACCCCTCCTTCTGACCGAACATGTGTTACCCCCCTTTAATCACTGGTAAGGAGCAGGGGCTTTATCTTATATCTCTATTAACACATAGTGTCAATCAACTAATATGAACGGTATATTACTCCTAGAGTCCGAGTAATCATTTTAACATATAACTAATGAGTTCATTTTGCAGTCTCAGTAAAATGGTTTTCACCTAAGCTAGAATCAGGAGTATCCTACCGTGATCCTGATAGACTGCCGTGGTTCTTTCACTCACTCACATACATTAATTATGTTCGTTTTGTCATGTGTTGAGTGATTATGTTTAGTATTTGATAGATCTGTGATCAGAGTCATGTGTTCCACCAGGGTGGTTTTCAGGTTTATATCTAGTATGACTGACACATGGTCAAAAAGATACTGTTGTCTTGATTTTTCTATGTTTTCCCTAACAGGCATATGACGAGTTATGCATGAGATTATCCCAGGTAGGACTCACTTGAGTACACCTTAGGTGGATTTCCCCTTCTCTGTTAGGTAGGGATATAGGAGACACTTTTTTTGATTGCTGTAGGGATCCGACAGCCCTGACGAATGCCCCAGACCTACTTGGCTTTTTGTGTGGGAAGAAACATGTAGGCCGTTTGAGAGATGGATCAGAGACATTATTCTCTGTAGAGTCCATTGACCTCTTTGATTTTAGCGTACCTCAGGTCCTCACTAATAAAGGTCACAGCAGAGGAACCTGAAGGCACTTTTAATTTAACTGGATCCCGCTCTATCCTGTAAGTTTTATGTAAGAACTCCCTCCTATCGCCAGAAGTCTTCTCGGAGGTTGAGTCCGCTCTGGTAGTACCATCTAACCAGGGTGGGGAGAGGATGCCTATGACACAATATTGTGTGTGAGGCATCCTCTTCAATTAATTGATGGCCTCTTAGACCTCCCTAAAGATTTAACATAACTTACTACAGTTGGATCACCACTACTAACCGCACTTCAATTGCTTTCACATGATTAAGTAGCTACCTACTTCTTTTGCGGTTAATTTGTCAGCAGCGCCTATACCTTAGCCTATAGATAGTAGATCTACATCATAGGTGCTGTCTCGCTCTTCTCCTTGGAAAGGTCCCTCTCCAAGTGTGCACTACCTGTTCCTTTATTCTAATAAAACCCAAGTACATTTGTCCGAACAACAGCTTAATTGGTATGTTTTGTCTAAGGGCTAAGACCTGGCCAGAACAAAATAACAAGGGGCTTTGTTGTTCGACCTTGCACATAATGTTCAGTCAAAATCCAAGGAACATGCAGAGAGTGAACACAGCGATGAGTTTGCATGTGAAAGCAGCCATAGAAACTATTGCAAAAATAAAGACGTTTTGTAAAATGCGCAAAGCAGCCGGCTGACTGCAATGTGAAGATGACATTGTCCCTACGGGCCAAGTTACAGCTTAGATTAGAGTGCTGCATATTAGAGTGCAGTGGTGAAGGGTGGTGTAGAGTATGTAGGGTTCAATGGCGTAGAGTGGTACAGAGTGCAGTTGTATAAAGTATTGGATAGTAGAGTGCTACAGAGTATAATATAGTGCTATAGAGTGCAGTAGCGTAGAGTGGAGTGCTGCAGAGTGCAGTGGCATAGAGTGGGCTAATGAAGAATAGAGTGCATTGGCATAGAATTCAATCGTTCAGAGTAGAGTGGCATACAGTGCAGTGTTGCAGAGTCGAGTGTTGTAGAGTGCATTGATGAAGGGTGCAGTGGTGTAGAATGGTGTTGAGTAGAGTGGTATAGCATGTAGTGACATTGAGTTACAGTTGGGTAGAGTAGAGTGCAATGGCATAGAGTACTGTGCTGTAAAGTGCAGTGAAGTGAAGTGCCATAAAGTAGAGTGGACTGGTGTAGAGTGCATTGGCATAGACTGTTGCGGAGCATAGTACAGCAGTAAATAATTCAGCAGCGCACAATGCAGCATCATAGAATGCAGAGACACTGATTAGAATGGTGATCGTAGAGTGCAGTGGTGCAGAGTGGAGTGGCAGGCTGCAGTGGCATAGAGTACAGTGGCATAGCATGAAGTGGTGTGGAGTAAAGTGGCATAGAGTGGCAGAGAGTTAAGTAGAGCGGTGCTGAGTGGACTGGAATAGAGTCCAGTGGCGTACAGTGGAGGGATGCAGAGTGCAGTGGTGTGTAGAGTGCAGTGATGCAGAGTTGAGTGTCATAGAGTGCAATGGAATACAGTGCAGTAGTGCAGAGCCGAGTGGGGTAGAGGTCAGTGGCAGTGAGTGCAGTGCTGCAGAGTAGAGTGCTGTAGAGTGTAGTGGTGTAGTGTGCAGTAGAGTAGAGTGGCATAGAGTGTAGTGCTACAGAGTAGAGGGTTGTGCTCTAGAGTGCAGTTGAGTAGAGTGCATTGGTGTAGAGTAGATTGGTGTAGAGTGCAGTGGTGTAGAGTAGAGCGACATAGAGTAGAGCGGTGTAGAGTAGAGTGGCATAGAGTGGAGTGGCGTAAAGTAGATTGTTACGAGTATAGTGAAGTGGAATGGAGTGGTGCAAGGTAGAGTGCATTGGCATAGAGTAAAGTGGTGTAGAGTGCAGTGCCATAGAGTATAGTAGTGCAGATACCTTAGAGTGGCTTAGAGTAGATTACTGTAGCGTGCAGGTGCGTAGAGTTGAATGTTACAGAGTAAAGCTCATTGGTGTAGGGTACTGGCATAGAGTGCAGTGGCCTAGAGTTCTGTTTGCAGAGTGACGTAGAGTGAAGTTGTGCAGAGTAGACTGGAGGGACAGAGACTCGAGTGGTGTAGAGTGCAGTGGCAAAGTGTTCAGTTGTTTAGAGTAGAGTGCAGCAGTGTAGAGTTAAGTGCTACAGAGTAAAGTGCATTGGAGTATAGTGTATAGGCATTGAGTGCAGTGGCATAGAGTGGCACAAAGTGGCAAAGAGTATAGTTGTGCAGAGTAGATTGGAGTGGCCTACACTGGAGTGCAGTGGCAAAGAGTGTAGTGCTCTAGAGTAGAGTGGCGTAGAGTGCATTGGTATAGAGTTCAAAGGTGTAGAGGAGAGTGCCAAAGAGTGGCGGGTATGGAGTGGTGCAGAATATAATATAGTGCCACAGAAGGCAGTGGCATAGAGTGGAGTAATGCAGAGTAGAGTGGCATAAAGTGCATTTGTATAGAAAGCAGTAGTGCTGAGTAGAGTGTTTTAGAGTTCAGTGGCATTGAGTGCAGTGGTGCAGAGTAGAGTGCAGCGGCATTGAGTAGACTGCTGCACAGTAGAGTAGAGTGCTGCAGAGTAGAGTAGAGTGCAGTGTAGTGTTGTAGAGTTCACTGGACTGGTGCAGAGTGCATTGCCATAATGTGTTGCTGGGTATATTGACGTAGAGTACAGCAGCATAGAATTCAGTGGTGTACAATGCAGCATCATAGAATGCAGTGCCATAGATAGGAGTGGTGCATAGTAGAGTTCGAGTTCAGTGGTGGAAAAGAAGGGTATTTTCCTCTGCCAGTTTGGCTCTTCGGTTTGTCAAACAATGCACTAATGTTCCTAGGTCTGAAAATGATCTCAGAAAACAGCAAGTTAAAATTACAAACAACCACAGAAATAAATAGTTTTTTTACAGCTTTCACCTAAGACATCTGGGGGAGAAACTTCAGTTTGTATAATTCCTCAGACTCAGACAAAATTGTTCAGAAATAAACGACTACAGGAATCAAGCAGAGGGTTTGTTCTCAAAACTGAAGGAGTGAAACTACCCTTCTAGCTTTATTTCCCAAGCAATAAAAAGGGCTAAAAACAATAATAGAGAAGGTCTCCTTGCATTAAAAGAAAAGAAACAAAACCACAGGATGATGTATTACCACTTACCACATAGCATCCAACTAAGTAACTAAAATAGTCAACAAACTTTGGTGAGTTTTAAACAGTCTCTCTGAATTTTCCCAAACCAATGTTTTCACAAATACGTGGTAGGAGCCTTAGAGACATGATTGTCCACACGAGACCACGCAATAGGGAAACCTCTGGAATATCCCAAAGATTCCTTTTCCCCCTCACAGGCCACCTCCCATGCAGAGACTGCAGTGGCTGTCAACGAACAGCCATAACCACATAATTGACTTTCAATAACAACACAACTTGGGAACAAAGACAATTCACCAACTGTAATTCTAAGGGTGTTGTATACATGATCACTTGCCCGTGTCACCTCCACTACATTGTTATGACAAAAGGATCGATCAAGACACGAATCTGCGAACACCACAGTGATTTGAGATGTGACCGTGCCACTACAAAAAAAACATACAGTGCAGGATTTCCACTGGACCGTCCTTGAACGAATCCGTACTGACTCCCAACTGTACAAAAAAGAACAACTTTGGGTCTTCAGATTTCAAACTCATACTAAGAGGCTGAACGATTATATACCCCGGAGCTATTTAATTTAAACCTATCTTCCTTTAATGATTCATGAAAGCCTTACACAAATCAGTATACAATCGTTTTTTTGGGGGGTTTCCAACCCAGAGCCCGATAGAAACTATCCACCTGTTTATTCATTATAATTTTTCCCCAATATAAAATGGAGGAGGTATACCCACCACCACCCCACTTTATCATCTTCTGTGGGATGTGAGAATATATATTATATTTTGGATAATACAAAAGGAATAAGAAAGAATGTTTGTTTTGAAGCGTGCCTTTCTAAACAATTCATATACACTTCAATGTTTACAAAGGTCTAATTTTTCCCCTTGACCCCTGTTTCAAACCATTCTGAAAATGCTGTAAGGATATCTAGTAGGAATATTACAATATAGGAAGAATTTTCACAGGAAACCCTTTCCGTATATTTTTTAACAAACACATTTACTGTTCGCTCTTCTTCATTAATACCCCAGGACTTTGAAAAGTTTAACTCCATAGCATCGGGCAATAAGCAAGTCCAAGTCCCAAATATGGGGTAAAAGGCCTCTTTATTGGACAGGTATCATCAATAATAACAAAGGGTATGGCTCAAAAGCAGCAAGGCTGAGCACTCATAAACCACCAACCAAAAGAGATTGCCAATGCTGCTGCTTGTTTAAAATCAAATTAGAAAAAGATGTGCGCATCAACCATCATTTCATCATTAAGCTCATTTGTAGATTTTTTATTTTAACATTTTCATCATGCTTATTTTTTCAAAAAGTTTTCCAATATACACAATACATTAAACACTATACCCACACATAATATACAACAGTTCAAAAAACAATTATCCAATGATTCACACCATTCTCACCACCCCACTCGTTCTACATTAATCCTTCCATTCTCATATTAATAGTACACTCACATACTAAAAAAACAAACAATATTGCTTTATCAACTCTTCTTATACTAAAAAAGTGACTATACAATTTTTACAAATTTTTCATTTGATAACCCAAATTAATTTAGAAAGAATCTGATTACAAAATCATGCCATTTACAGCACGCAATATGTTTGGTTACTCCAATGGTCTACGCGTTTCAAACCCCATTGATTGAGGGGTTCTCATCAGGACCAAAAGTTCACTAGAAAAGAAAAGAAATCACAAATCAAAAAAATGACCTTGCCATAACTTTGGCACAACCACACCAGTCTTACCAGCAGCCTTAGCTTACCTCTAAGTGAGTTAAAAAACGAATTCTATGATTGGATCGTTTGGAAAACTTTCAGTCTGGTAGCTAACAGGACCAAGGAGAGGAAAAATAAAAAGAGAAAAGAAAAGGAAAAATGATCGTCCCGTCTTTAAAATTGGTGTGTTTTAGTTGGTATTGCACTATTCCTTTCAACTTACTTTAGTGTCGAGATTGACACTTTTATTTATCCTGTTTGAATGGTGGATAACCAGGAGCAGGCGCCCAGCCGTAGAGAGAAAGTAGTTCTATAAGGGGAAAACCTGGAGTACTGCTCTTAGTAATTCAATTCGGCCATTTACCCTTAAGCTGTCAGTTTAACTAATCCGGAGGTCTCTTACCTTGCCCGTTGTGTTTTAAGGGTGGGGCCGCTGTGCGCTCTGTGCTGCTATTATTCAATGATGTTCTAGGAGACAAGGGGAATATATAGAATATTAAAAGCTCCAGTTCAGCAAGCCTTCCAAATGTCACCAAACAAGCACGGGACTGCATTCACTTGTCTCACCTCGTTCGTGCAGAACAAACGCTTCCAAGTGTTCTGGCCAATGGATGTGCCGGAATCTCCTTACACTCCTTCCATTGGTTTTAAGGGCGTGTGGATATGACACTGGGAATGCTGGGATCTATCGATTCCTTATAGAAAGACCGGACCCGAGTGGTAAATAATCCAAAATCAAATCTTTTGTTATTACCCTTGTCTTTTGAAGAAGGGCTTGTTTTTCAGGTGTACGTTATATATAACTTATTTTCCTGCCATGTTCCATATGAACAAATAACTCACAAGCGTGATTGGATGAGCGAGGCTCTCCGCGGATGTTCCTCTGGGATATGTAGTTTGTTGCCATAATCACGTCCACAAACTCTCCTCATGAGCCCAGGGTTCGAGTCTGGGTGCAGTATTTTGGGAAAATTGTTACTAAACCATTAGTGTATTGCTAACTCTGGTCCTCATTATTTATAATATATCAATTGGTTTTTAGACTTAGACTTCCAATTTACAGCTCATGAAGCCATAAGGAACGTTACCTGCTGTACGTTATCTTTGACTTATATTCCTACCATGTTCCATATGAACAAATTACTCACAAACGTGTTTAGCTGTATTTTTGAAAAGTTGTTACTAAACCATTAATGTACCGCTGACTCTGGTCCTCATTATTTATAATATATCAATTAGATTTTAGACTTAGACTTCCTATTACGGCTCGTGAAGCCTGTGCTCTGCTCTCATAAGGATGGTTGCAGGCAGCAACACTTTCACAGTTTGTATAATTCCGAAATCTCCTTTAATCCTGACACAGCTGTGTCAAATTTTACGATCAATAAAGCTTCTCTTCTTGATAGTTTCTGTTCCCGATCCACTCCTCGAGGATCGATTTCCACATTTTAAATTACTGTCCAGCGTAGATCTTTTTCCCTATGTAGTTTTTTCACCCAATGATTTACAAGGGGAGCTGTTTCCACCTTTTTTATCAATATGGGATTTATGCTGGCTGATCCGCTGACGTATCTCTTGACTTGTCTTTCCGATGTATAACAGCCCACATGGGCATGTTACTCCGTATACAACATATGTTGTTTTACAGTTAGAAAAGGTTTCATGTTTCCAATGTATTCCTCTGTGGGTGTGAGGAAATATGAATTTTTGGTCATGTTATGTTCCCTAGCGCGTACCCCACCGACTCCATGTACCAGCTTAAAGTGCATGTAACTTCCCTCCTGTGCCAGCTATGAAGACGCAAATACATTTGCGTCCAACGCTAACTTGTCCTCTTTCAGATCCACCCTGAATGGATTATATAGTCCGTTCCTAAGTATGCTATGCCACCGTCTTTTTGTAGTACACTTTACATGTTTTCCTGCTCTGACAGAGTAGGCCCTGAATTTCTGCCATCAAGCCTCTTTCCTGGCTCCTGACTCTGACAGCCTCTGCCCAGGCTACCTCTGTACCCGTGAACTCTGACTTACTCCCAGCGCGGCCCCTCGCGCTCAGCTCAGCCTGCTTTCTGCCAAGACTGACTATAACCTTCGAGTTATCTGTTCCGCTCCTCGAAAATGCATTCCTGCCTACTAGCTCCAGTAAACATCCTCTCCAGCTGTAGAGCCAAAGGGCCGACCTGTCCCAGTGCAAGTAAATCATAGCCCCTGTTACCATGCTTCCATGGAAGGCCTCGTGCCCCCACGCTCCTCATGCAGACACTTAGGCGCTTATACACGCATCCACAGTTAGCATAGAATAGCTTCTGCCCTAGAGACCTTTCCGCCCAGATAGTATGGTTCCTAAACATCAGATATCAGATACGGTAAAAGTACAAGTTGATCTGACATGCCAGACTTCTGTCTCTTTCCGTCAGTGTAAATGTCAAGTCCCCTGCACCCCGTCAATCACACGTCATGCAGCTGCGCGCGCATCCAAGCTTCCGATTCCTGCTGACATTGCAACACTTCTGTTAGCACCACCCCTTGGTGCCACCCACTTGCGTCACCTATCAGTGACGTTTCTAGCACACACCTCCAGTTCACGCCTCTTGATTACGTACTAATACCACGTGTATACTGTTATCTTGCTTTCTCTCAGCTGTTACGCCTCTTGCACCATTACTTATGAAATGAATTAAGTATATAAGCTATGTATTGTCAATAAAATGTAGCGCTCTATCCCTTCTGACACCCCTGTGGTGGTCAGAACATGATATCCTGGTCACGACCATTCCTTTATGAGGAATAAAACCCCTAAGAAACTCTAACACCACGGACTCTGTCTTTTTTCATCCGATCTGAGTTATTATTGATTAAGTACTTACCTGCATAGAAATTAAGAGAGTAAATTAATTATTTACGTCATTTTGGCGCCCGAATAGGGACCCCTCCCCCACCTCACGCGCCGGTTGGCGCATTGCAAGCTCTGTCCCCTGCCGTCAGTTAGACGGAACCTACGCGTACCGGCAGGATTTCCTGCATCTCCCTCTGACTCAAGGAGGTGACGAAGACTGCGATCAGTGCCCAGACGAGGCGGTGAGGAGTGCGGAGGATCCCGACCAGAGCCTAGCCGAAAGAAGCAAGGTCCGAGGTGTCAAGAGGCCCACCAGGTTTCCGAAGTTTTCCGAGGTTTTCCGAAGTTTTCCGAAGTTTTCCGAAGTTTTCCGAAGTTTTCCGAAGTACCGAGTCGAGTCCAGTCGAGTTTTCCAAGGCCTTCTGTTTCCGTGCTTCCCGGTGAGTACCATTGCTGGGACGTATCTAGACGGGTTTGGGTACACAAGTCCGGTCTGCACTGTTTTTAGGCAGTGTATCTGTACTGTTTAGCAGTATATCTAGTATTCCGAATTTCTGCACTGTTACACCAGTGTATCTGTACTGTTGAGCAGTACATCTAGTATAAGGGGTAGTCATCTATGTCTCAAATGTCTTTTCATGTGATTAATGTCGTGGTATGAATGTGACAGTTTAATGTGCATTTTTGTGTTTCTTGTATAAAGTAGCTGTAACCAGTATTAAGTATTAAGGATCGAGTATTCAGTAATAAGTAAGCAAAATGCCGTTTTTCAACAAGTTAAAGCAGATAGGAACTAGGAAAGGGATACTGGAGGAAGAAATTCCTATTCCCCCTAGGGACACTCCAGGTAACTTTATGTACCACAAACATGGCATAGACGCCATATTATATCTAGATTTATGGGCCGATTACACCAAGCACCTAGACGAAAGACACAGATGGCCTGTTACCGGAACATGGGATGCCGAGTGCATCATGAAGGTAGAAGAAGCATTATGGAAAAAGAAAGCTAGACAATCCCAGAAAGATGCCATAGAATTCTGGCGTAAAGAATCACATAAGCGTGCTGAGAAAGCACTCCGTAGAGAGGACAGACTTAAAGAATCAGAAAAAGCCCAGGAAAATGAATTAGTTATTGAAGGAATCCGAGTAAAAACAGAACAAATAGACCGTGCCCGAAACAATCTTGTAAACGGAATGTATCTCGCGGCCGAAGGTACACCTGAGGCCCTATCAGAAATACCGAAAAACTTACCACCACCATTAGTTCCAACTAAAGTAATGCATAAAACTACTAAAGACATATTCCTAAATTCATATTTAGAGGATGTAGCACCAGCTTATGCCAATCTGCCTGTTCGTGCCCTGCCCACTGACAGGGAAGGGGGTGGCACTACGCCCCTAGATCATGTTCCGCCAGTACCGCGACAGACCTCCCCTGCTCCGCCAGCTCCGCCACTTCCCATACCGAAAACTGACCTACCGAAACCACATCTATCTGATCCTACTAAGCGACAAATTCAAGTTCAGATCCAGACTCCGCAGGGAGATAATGCCCAAGCATCCGTTTCAGGAGGTGCGACTGCGGGTCTTCGGACCCCGCCATTAACACGCAGATTCAATTTCAGGGACACGCAGAGTCTCCCTACGTTCCAGTCCCCCCGCCTTGACGCATTAAAGGAAAATATGTCAGTTTGCAGATATGATCCAGTACCCGGAAAAAACGATCTAATGATATTGGCATCACTACGGTTAAGATCTGCCACTGATATCTTGCTATGCTATGTAGGAATGAAGGAGCGTCTCGATAGAATATACGAGTTTGTTCAGACAGGGAAAGACCCTGACAGTATCAAGGATGCCATGGATAAACAGAAAGTTGACATTCAAGCACAGATATTACGATTTTTCATAAATTGTCTAATAAGAGAACGAGACAGGCCTGAGACAGATCAAAGTGAATTAGATGCACTAACAAAGTGGGGTCAAAATATAGTGAAGGAAAACATGACAGGGGGGCTTGCATAGCCAGTATGTACCCGAAAATTAGAAGGGCAGTGATAACGGCACACCAGAAAGGGAATGAAAAAGCTTCCTCCGAGGAGGAAGAAGAATTTGCAGAACCAGGAAGGTCTACAGATACTATAGCGTATGTAGGTAAGGGAAACTACCTTAGGAAAGGCATCCGTCCGGAAAACAAGAGAGTTTTTCTCTCTGCTTTAACAAACCCGAATTCTTCTGAACATCAGTTCCAGGAAACTGATAAAAGGCTTCGAGACCGAATGGGGTACCATGTACTCAATTCTATGGATGAACAGGAACTAGCCCGGTCAGCCGTGTTATGGGCCGAAAATCCAGACATATATCATGATGATACGTTAGCGCAGACATTCTTGAACCTTTCCCCAGACGAACAGAAATTAGCAGGTGTATACATGATTCAGCACCTCCTCATCAAGTATAGAAATCACCATTCCGATCCAGGTCCTTTACACGAAACATTAGAAGCACTACTCATGGATAGATGGAGAGGTTTCAGTACCAAGTTAATACAAATAATTCTAGAACAACGACATAGATATAACGCCTTTGTAAGTCCCGAATATGTTCCCGCTCCGCCTCCAGAAAGAAAAACGTATCACATGCAATGCCTGAGTGGCATTGAAAGTCAGAACCCCTTACGAGAAGTACACCCAGTTATGAGTGCGGATCACATCTTGAAGCGTGTGTATGTTCACACACCACTAACTAAGTTAGAACTGTTAGAAATGAAGACATTAGTTCCGTGTCATGATAAAGACCCTGCAGGTTTTCACAGAGAGCTTAAAGACATGTTACTGATGGGGGATTACACGTATGATGATATTATGAAAATGTTAAAAGTACTGTTGCCCACGGGCATATACGAGAAATTAAAAGAAAAAGATTGAGAGGTGGGGGAGGCAAAGATAGCATGGGCAGAAATAGAAGACGAAGAAAGCAAACGAATCCCAGGGTTAGGCCTTGGGGACAGGACTAAAGCATTACCCGGATTAATAGTACAGGTTTTGCCAAGATTATTGACAACTAGAAAGGAAGATTGGGACGCCATCTCGTCCTGTAAACAGAAACATGATGAAGATACTAGTGACTTCTATTCAAGATTCGAGAAATGTTTCATTATAAATAGTGGCCTACAACCAAGCAGCGAGTCATATCCGCACCTTTTTGTATCGAAACTAGTCGAGAACTCCCTACCATTAGTTAAAAATAGAGTGTACAAAGTTGAAAGTACTTGGCAGGCAAATACGCCATCCCAGATGTTACAAATGTTACAATATCATCAGAACAGAATTAGAGAAGAACAAGATCAGGAACAGAAACGTATGAAAGACACGAAAATGAAAATGTTAGTAGCTCAGACGGTCCCAGCCGACGGTCAGAGAAAGGGTGGGACCCAGACAAATAACACTACAGCTCCCGTTAAAGGGACATGTAATTACTGTAAACAGCCAGGTCACTACGTACATGAATGCCCAGTCCTGAAACATAACATCTTAACAGGTAAAACAAAAGAAAGACCGCATCCATCTAGACAAGATCAGGTTCAGCAACAGACCTCACAAAATGTACAGCCAATGCAGAATACACAGCCTATGCATGCTCCATCTCATACAGCACAGACAGTAGCAGTACCACAGCCACAGCCCATTGCCGCGACTCAACAAGTTTCACAACAGATGTACCAGTATGCCCAATCTGCATATCCAGATTACCCCCGATATACATGAAACAGCCTAGAGAGGGAAGGTGGTTTGCCTCTTATTGAAATTCCTGTAGATCAAGAAGGTCCTTATGTACACAGTCACGTATTGGGAAAAGAAAGAAAGTTTTAATTGACACAGGGGCAAGCCGCACCACTATCAGTCATAATGAAGTCCCAGGGGCACCCCTCTCAGGCTCGCAGAATGTTTCCCTTGGTTTTTCAGGACAGCCTATTGTAAATGAAGTATCGGAACCAGTACCATTGGCTGTGGGTCCATTATCACGAGTTACAGATTTGTTACTTACGAATTCATGTCCAGAAAACTTGTTAGGAATTAAAACACTGAAGGCTCTAGGAGCTATAATATGCTGTTCCCCGGAGGGAGTTAGACTCTTTCTACGGGATTTCAAGGGTCATTATGTTTTACGAGATTTCGATGTCAGATTGAAAAATGTGCCAGATCACCTATGGGCAAAAGGCCCAGCTGACGTAGGTTGTATGCATATCACTCCATACCGTGTTACACTCAGGACAGGAGTTGTTCTACCCAGAATCAGACAATACAAGTTACCACCTGATGCTGTAGTGGCTTTACTGAAAATAATTGAAGAGCTCATTGCCCAGGGAGTGGTCGTAGAGACCGACTCCAATGTCTGTAATTCACCCATCATTCCAATTCTTAAACGTACCGACCCCAATGCACCGCCAGTATATCGGCTGGTGATTGATCTTCGAGAACTGAACAAATGCATTGTACCGCAGTACCCTGTGGTCCCCGATATCTCTTCCCTATTGACTGCTATTGATTCAGAAGCAACGTTCTTTACTGTAATCGACCTCAAGAACGCTTTCTTCAGTGTACCTATTGATCCGGAGAGCCAATATCTCTTCGGATTCAGTTTAAATGGACGAAGTTTCAAATTTTCCCGCGCACCTCAAGGATTCACAGAAAGCCCCAGCATCTATAGTCAAGCACTGAAAAGACAACTAGATTGTATTCAAATGCCAGTTAACACCGCTTTACTGCAATACGTCGATGATCTACTGATCACCGCACGAAGTGAGCCCGAATGTGAACAAGCATCATTGACAGTTTTACATTTCCTGGCCGACAAGGGACACAAGGTGTCTCCTTCGAAGCTACAATTCTGTGTTCAGCAAGTTGTGTACTTGGGTCACTTGCTGTCCAAAGTGGGGAGACAGCTCACTCCCGATCGCATTCAGTTAATTGTAAATATGCCACGACCCCAGACACAAAAGGAAGTGCGGGCCTTCATAGGCCTCACCTCGTACTGCAGACAATGGATTCCTCAATATGCATTTCTAGCTAAACCACTTATCCAGTTAACGACACAGGAAGCAGCAACTTCGACTGTCCTCCCTTGGACTCAGGAACATACACAAGCCTTTGAGGAATTAAAGAAAGCATTATGCCAAGCACCAGTTTTAGCGACACCATGTTACAGCAAACCGTTTACTCTTTTCGTTACAGAACGTGATGGTACAGCATTGTCTGTCCTCACTCAAGACCAAGCAGGTTCACATAAGCCTTGCGCTTATTTTTCAAGTACATTGGACTCAGTAGCACAGGCACTCCCTGCGTGCTTAAAGTCTGTAGCAGCAACAGCGTTAGCAATAAGACAGAGCGATTCAATTGTTTTAGGCCATCAGTTAACAGTACAAGTCCCACATTCTGTAGAGGTTCTTTTAAACAGAACCCAGACTCAACACTTGACTATAGCACGACTGACAGGTTACGAATTGACACTATTCCAGCCACACATAGAAATCAGACGCTGCAGTATCTTGAACCCAGCAACACTGTTACCTACAGTTATAACAGATCCAGCTCCGCATGATTGCATAGAGATCATTAATACAGTAACAAAGCCCCGACGAGACTTAACAGATGTTCCATTGACAAATCCAGACCTGACACTCTATGTGGATGGTTCATGTATGAGAACAAGTACAGGAGAATTAGTGGCCGCGTATGCAGTGACCACTGAAACTGAAGTTAAAGAAACACATCGTATTGATACATTGTCTGCTCAAGCGGCAGAGCTCATCGCTCTGACCCGAGCCTGTATTCTAGCCAAGAACAGAAATGTCAACATATACACTGATTCCCGTTATGCGTTCGGAGTTGTACACGACTTCGGCATGCTGTGGCAAGAACGAGGTTTCTTGACCTCTCATGGTGCCAAGATTCAACATGGTCCCCTCATTCAAGCACTGTTAGAAGCAATACATCTGCCTTCAGGAATATCAGTCATGAAGTATAAGGCACATACTAAAGTCACAGATTCTGTTTCCCAGGGTAACGACCTGGCAGACCAGACAGCAAAACATACAGCACTGACTCACACTCAGACAACTGATACGACAAAGACAATAGGACCGACAAATTGCATGACAGTCAGGGATCCCGCACTAGATGTTATTGATATTCAGACACACGCTACTCCAGAAGAAATAAAGAAATGGATTGAACTAGGAGGGATCCAGACAGATCAAGGTTGGATGACGAAGGGAAAATCTACATGGTTTCTCCCTGACTCTATGGTTCAAGTCATGATAAATACAGCACATAGCCCAGCACACCTAGGAGAGAAAGCGATGTTAGACAGTTTACGAAATCTCTGGAAAAATAAACACTTACGAGCAGCAGCGAAACAGAAAGTGCGTACTTGCATGATCTGTTGTCAGTTCAATCCAGGTAAAAGCGTCCCTGTAGAGCAAGGTGGATTTCATCCTCCCGATCACCCTTTTGAAGTCCTCCAGATGGATTATATCCAGATGGACCGTTGTCGAGGATTTAAATATGTTCTCGTAGTTGTCTGTGCTCTGTCCCGCTGGACCGAAGCATACCCAGTCCCAGATTACACTGCTCCGACCACTGCCAAGCAGCTGGTTCGTGAATTCTTCCCACGATACGGCTTGCCTCGTGTCGTGTACTCAGATAACGGTCAGCCATTCTCATCTGCCTTAATGAAAGAAGTTTCTTTATTACTGGGATATCAGTGGAAATTCCATTGTGTCCGACATCCCGAAGCCGCAGGCCTTGTAGAGAGGCATAACCAGACACTAAAGATCCGCCTTGCCAAAATATGTCAGGAGAAAGGGGTCGACTGGATAGTCGCCCTGCCAGTGGCACTATTCTACATGAGAATGGTCGCCCATTCGAGATCAGGGCTATCCCCGTACGTGGTGGTCTAGGGCAGACCACCGAATATGTGGGGGACGCCCATTCCGAAAAAGATTACTGATGTTGATTGTAATATGTTGACAGATTACCTTGCCTCCTTGATGTCTGCAATCCAATCATGTCGTTCACAGGTTGCCGCAGCCTTCCCTGACAACACTGATGTAAAGCCACACGACGTCCGTCCTGGCGACATTGTGCTAGTTCGCAACTTCGACAGAAAGAGTCCGCTGGAGCCCCGCTGGAAGTCCCCGAAGACCGTTCTTCTCACCACGAGGACGGCCGTGAAGATCGAAGGGAGAAAGGGGTGGGTACACACGAGTCATGTGAAGAAATTCTTTGGACTGAAACCTGATCGAGACTCGTCCACCCCCACCAAAGACTGTGTCGAGCCAAAAGACTTTACAGAATCTAAACGAGAAAAGACTCCCCAAGAAAATTATCGCATGAAACTCCGATCTAGCAAGTCAGACAGTTTAATTGTTTAAGTCCTCCCCTAGGTGAATCGGTTAAATAGTTTCTGACATGTATCCCCTAGATCGAGATAGAGAGAGAGAGAGAGAAGCCAAGAAACGTACATATTGTAAATCACTTCGTAGTCACTGTATTGTGACCCTATTAATCATGTTTATTCTAAGTATTCTACTTATTGTTGCGAGCATCCTATTACCTATCTATTACCCTATTTTCAAGCGTGAACAATCTGTCTACAATGTCTCTGCTGAACACACTTTTAGTGAGTTACCTCCACATGAGCTTTCCTACAGACTTGCGCTGCGCAACAACACATTCATTAGTATGCTACATCATTCTCATCAAACTAATAATGCTACAAATTGCTGGATATGTGGCCGACTCCCTCCCTACCAGAATTACAAGGGAGCTCTGCCCCTCTTTCCGTACCCATTCACTCACAATGGCTCTTGCGGAGCATGGTTTAAAATAATTAATTCCTTAGATCCTGATATTGCTGTTTTCGACGGGGGCTGGGTTTGGGGAAACCTGAACTTGGTCCTGCTCGACGTTTGTTACCCAGATAAGGAGGGACTCCCCACTAGAATAGGAACTGATCTAGAAAATGAAGTATATGGACTAGGTAACTATACAATTAGCCTCATGATTCTTACTGTTGAATCCGAAGCCGCACCTGTTATACCCACTATGTCAGTATTGCCAGTCACTGGTGAATTATGTATCAGGAAGAAAGGTTCAGTACACTTAGGTCATAGTAAATGCACTACTGTGGTCGAATTCAGTGATCATGGAAAATCGTCCTTTAAAGCTATTAGTCATTCCTACTTTGTTTGTGGTCATACCGCATACATACGCCTACCTCCAGATTGGGATGGTACCTGTTACATTGCATTCCTTCTGCCACCTGTTTTCCTAGCTCCCCCTGATTACCATAGAAATACCAATTTAGTGAAGCATAGACCCAGAAGAGATATCACACTTGTCGACTACACAGAAACGGCATGGGAACAGTACACCGACTTTAATAAAGGATTCTTTTTCTTTTTAGGACCTGTTCAGAATAGTAAACTAATACGCAGATTAACTAGAACACTTGAAGCAGTAGTAAATGAAACTGCCTCCGCCTTAGGTAACTTAACAGAACAGCAGTCCGCCATGCGGGTTGTTGTCCTTCAGAATCGTCTTGTTATTGACGTCATCTTGGCAGATAGAGGTGGAGCCTGTAAGGTCATCGGGTCAAGTTGTTGTGTTTTCATACCACAAAACGCACCATCTGTATATCAAGCTATTACCCGTCTCCATAAAATTGCAAATCAGATACATCAGAATCCAGGTACCTGGACTTGGTCCGGTTGGTTCTGGACAACGTTAACAGCTTGGGGATGGAAGATCCTATCCTTCCTAGGCATTGGCCTAGTCCTAGTATTCAGTTGCTGCCTGTGCCTACAGTGTGGGCCAGCGATTTGTGGACTGTGTGCCACGTCATGTATTGAACATTTCAGTTTTCTCTCAAGACGTAAACGAAAGAAAGAAGAACAAATGATGTTACAAGAACAAACTGATCGATTCATGAGGATCGATATTTCATGAAGGGTCCGTAGGGAACAAGGAGGGAATGAGGAAATATGAATTTTTGGTCATGTTATGTTCCCTAGCGCGTACCCCACCGACTCCATGTACCAGCTTAAAGTGCATGTAACTTCCCTCCTGTGCCAGCTATGAAGACGCAAATACATTTGCGTCCAACGCTAACTTGTCCTCTTTCAGATCCACCCTGAATGGATTATATAGTCCGTTCCTAAGTATGCTATGCCACCGTCTTTTTGTAGTACACTTTACATGTTTTCCTGCTCTGACAGAGTAGGCCCTGAATTTCTGCCATCAAGCCTCTTTCCTGGCTCCTGACTCTGACAGCCTCTGCCCAGGCTACCTCTGTACCTGTGAACTCTGACTTACTCCCAGCGCGGCCCCTCGCGCTCAGCTCAGCCTGCTTTCTGCCAAGACTGACTATAACCTTCGAGTTATCTGTTCCGCTCCTCGAAAATGCATTCCTGCCTACTAGCTCCAGTAAACATCCTCTCCAGCTGTAGAGCCAAAGGGCCGACCTGTCCCAGTGCAAGTAAATCATAGCCCCTGTTACCATGCTTCCATGGAAGGCCTCGTGCCCCCACGCTCCTCATGCAGACACTTAGGCGCTTATACACGCATCCACAGTTAGCATAGAATAGCTTCTGCCCTAGAGACCTTTCCGCCCAGATAGTATGGTTCCTAAACATCAGATATCAGATACGGTAAAAGTACAAGTTGATCTGACATGCCAGACTTCTGTCTCTTTCCGTCAGTGTAAATGTCAAGTCCCCTGCACCCCGTCAATCACACGTCATGCAGCTGCGCGCGCATCCAAGCTTCCGATTCCTGCTGACATTGCAACACTTCTGTTAGCACCACCCCTTGGTGCCACCCACTTGCGTCACCTATCAGTGACATTTCTAGCACACACCTCCAGTTCACGCCTCTTGATTACGTACTAATACCACGTGTATACTGTTATCTTGCTTTCTCTCAGCTGTTACGCCTCTTGCACCATTACTTATGAAATGAATTAAGTATATAAGCTATGTATTGTCAATAAAATGTAGCGCTCTATCCCTTCTGACACCCCTGTGGTGGTCAGAACATGATATCCTGGTCACGACCATTCCTTTATGAGGAATAAAACCCCTAAGAAACTCTAACACCACGGACTCTGTCTTTTTTCATCCGATCTGAGTTATTATTGATTAAGTACTTACCTGCATAGAAATTAAGAGAGTAAATTAATTATTTACGTCAGGTGAATAATGAACCTTCAACTGTTGACTCACAGCAGGCACATGTGCCGCATTTATGATGGCCTTTCACTGGTGCTAACCCCATCAGTTGTCTTAATGTGGGTTTTGGTTCCTTTTTGACCGCCGCTCTTACAATGTAGTTCGAAATGCTGTTCTCCTTTTTAAAGGCAAATAGGGGGCCGTGGCAAAATCCTCATCCAGTTATTTTAGAAGATGCCAATTTTGGTTGATTACCTTTTTTAATTTGCTAGAGTCTGGGCAGAATGTAGTTTCACAGACCTGTCGTTGTGTCAATGACTTTTTCTTTCTTTTCAAAAGGGTCTCACGTGGAGTCCACCATGCATGCTTTATGGCTGTTTTGACCAGTTTCCTCGGATATCCACGGTCTCTCAACTTGCTCACCAAATTATTGGCGTGTAGAAAATGCTCGTCCTTATAGGAACAATGCCGGTGGATTCTTAAAAATTGCCCATAAGGCAAGTTTTCATGTAGGCTCCTAGGGTGGTTGCTGGTATACAGGAGTGCTTTATTTTTGTCAGTCGGTTTTTTAAAAAGGGTGGTTGCTAAACCTTCTGTGTCTGTGTAAACTTCTACATCAAGGAAAGCTATTTTGTGGGCTGATTGAGAAATGCTGAACTGTATGTCCAATGTCCTAGAATTAGGCCATTTATGGAAGCTGCACAGTTGTTCTTTCCCTCCCGTCCAGACCATAAAAATATCGTCAATGAACCAGAGACATGTCTTCACATGCTCCGCAAATGAGTTGTTGTTATGTATAAACGTATCCTCATACATGGACATGAAGAGCACCGCTAACTCTGGTGCAAAAGGACAGCCCATTGCCACACCTTTTGTTTGATAAAAGAAATCATTTCCAAATGAAAAATAATTCATTTTTAGTGCGAATGAGGCAAGATTTACAATAAATTGTGTCAGTACTCTGGTAGGTCATTCTCTTCCATCCAAGAAGCAAGTAAGCACTGCCACTGCTTCGTCTTGGGGAATCTGTGTGTATAATGAAGTGACATCTAGTGTCACTGATAGATCTTTTTCTTTTGTAAATGGGACGTCCTCCAGTTTATTAATAAAATCTGTGGTGTCTTGAAGGTAAGACTTTACTCTCGGCAGAATTTCTTTGAGAGAACAATCAACATATTTTGAAATAGGTTCAAGGAGGGAGTCACACCTGGAGACAATTGGTCTCCCGGGGGGATGTGTTGTATTTTTATGAATTTTTGGGAGTATATAAAATACTGGTGTACGTGGATTTTTGTTCTACAAAAACTCATATTCTTTTTGTCCCAAGAATCCTTGGTCGAAACCTTCTTTTAGCATAGCAAAAAGTTGTCCTTGTAGTTCTTTTGTCGGGTCCTATGAGATCTTTTTATAACAGTTTGGGTCGTTTAGCTGTTTACGAACTTCCTTTGTATACTCTATAGTGTCCCAAATTACAATAGAACCTCCTTTGTCCCTCTGCTTTATAATGACCTGAGGGTCATTTTTTAATGCAATTAAAGCCTCTTTTTGATCTTTTGAAATATTATGTTTCACATACTTTGTTCTTTTTTCCATTTCTGAAATGGCTGATAGTACCGTTTTTTCAAATAAAAGTACTTCTTTTGGGACTTGGCTGCCAGGCGGCCAAAAAGTAGATTTTTTACGCAACTCAGTTACTTCCATTGTTGCCGGTATGTCTTTCCCGGAGAAAAACAGTCTCAATCTTAACTTACGACAAAATTCAATAAACTCAGTTTTAAGTTTTACAAAATCTGTTTTCTTTGTTGGAATGGAGGATAAGCCCTTACTAAGGACACTTTTCTCTGCACTTGTTAGGATCTTATTTGATAAATTAAAAATAGGTGAAGTTGATAATTCTTGTAATGCTGTCTCCGTGTTGTCATCTCCCAAGGCTGATTGTTGTATCAAATGCGTCCCTTTGGTCTGGACTGGACCCTTCCTGAAAAAGAAGCCTGTTGATGTTGTTGGAGGTTCCATTTTCTATGCCTATTAGGACGGTTTTCTGCACCCTCTGTTTCTCCTTCAGAGAGGAGGATGTTTCAAATTAATTGGTTCTTTGATCTACCCTGATTATCTGGAAGATATCTCCTTGATTCTGCCTTAGAGTAAAAGTCTGCCTGTAGATATGGATAAACTGTATCGAATGAAAAGTTCTTCTTGTCTTTATCAAACTGATTACTTTTTTGATTAATAGTATGATCTATGGCATTTCGCCAATTGGACCATTTTGTCGAGTCATTCCGTGCCCTGCACCCAGCTCAATCAGGATTCCGGGCTGCCTACAGCACCGAAACTGCTCTGGTGGAGGTGTCGGAGGCGATCCGGGAGTGCCTTGATGGTGGCGGCAGAGCGGTTCTGATTTTACTAGACCTCTCTGCCGCCTTCGATACGGTGCCCCATGGGTTTCTCCTTACCAGACTGTCTGTCATCGGCATTGCTGGATTGGCTCTTGACTGGCTGACGTCATTTCTGAATAAAAGGACGCAACAGGTCTGGATGCCACCACATGCCTCTCTCCCTAGGAAACTCACTACTGGAGTTGCGCAGGGATCTACTCTCAGCCCCTTGCTTTTTAATGTTTACCTGACTGCTCTGATCTACCTGGCCGAACATCTGGGGGCTAAAATTATGGCTTACGCCGATGATACGCAACTTTTGTTCACCTGGCCAGGGGGCAACTTGGATACATCGGCGGTTCAGCACTGCCTCTCTTCGGTCTCTCGTTGGCTAGCACTTGCTCAGCTTAAGTGCAATGAAGAGAAGTCCGAGGTTCTTTTCTATGGATCCTTCCCTGACAACTTTAGAGATCATCTCTGGCCACTGGACATTCCTTGCCCCAAATCCATGGGTGGCCCAGCTAAGAATTTGGGGGTCTGGTTTGGAAGTGACTTAAAGTTTGAGGACCATATCAAAAGATCCTCAGGTGTCTGTTTCGGCACTCTCAAAGCCTTGCGTAGATTCTTTCCTCTTCTCCCGAGAGCGGCCAAGGAGACAGTGTCGCGTGCCCTCATTCTCTCCAGGCTTGATTATGCGAATGCCCTGTTCAGTGGCTTACCATCTTATCTGATCCAACGGCTGCAGGTGATTCAGAACGCGGTTGTGAGACTCCTGTTCAATTTGCCCAGGAGGTCTAGCATCCGCCCTTACCTGCGCAGCCTCCACTGATTTCCGGTGGCACAGCGGATCATGTTTAAAGTACTGGTTCTTTCTTTTCAAGCGATCCATCAGCTCGGGCCACTGTCCTTGAGTAAATGGTTTTCTTTGTATGTCCCCAATCGCTGTCTCAGATCTGCTAACCAATGCAGGATGGCTATACCCAGATTTAGGTTCATCAGGCTGGGTGGCCGTTCTATCTCCGTGAGGGCAGCCAGAGCCTGGAATGCACTTCCTTTCCACCTTCGTGCTGCCCAGTCTATCACCTGCTTCAAGAAAGGTCTAAAAACCCACTTATTCAATGTGACTTCTTAAATCTGCTTGATTTCCCCCTCTCCCCTTCTGCTCACTGCACATCCCTCCCTCGCGCCAGGATACTAGTCAGTAACAGAGCGCGTTATAAAACAATTTATAACATAACATAAAATCTTTGAATTCTAAAATGTCTTTTTTGACCTTTTCCAGGAGTGTTTTAGAATCAGTGATAGCTTGATTATCTTTAATTTCTCTTTCCAACACTTCAATTTCTTCTAGCTCTTTTTTTGATATTCTCAGCGCTGTTTCAACAGTAAGGACCATGAGGTCCCCACTACATTTGTTTTCAATGCAACTGAAACCTTTTTTGAAAATTGTACTGTCTGTGAAAATCACAGGAATGTTCTTAATTTGAAGACCACCTGGTATAGTACCTTCTCTTAGATGTTGTAGAAGGAAATGACCATGTAAATCAGTCCCACTTTGTTTCTTCTTGAGCCATAATAGTTTATCCGATTATTTATAATATATCAATTAGTTTTTAGACTTAGACTTCAAATTTACGGCTCATGAAACCTATGCTCTTTCCTCATAAGGAATGTTACCGCCTATACATTATCTTTGACTTATATTCCTACCATGTTCCATATGAACAAATTACTCACAAGCGTGTTTAGCGGTAGTTTGGAAAAGTTGTTACTAAACCATTAATTTACAGCTGACTCTGGACCTTATTATTTATAATATATCAATTAGATCTTAGACTTCCAATTACGGCTCGTGAAGCCTGTGCTCTGCTCTCATAAGGATCGTTGCAGGCAGCAACACTTTCAGAGTTTGTATAATTCTGAAATCTCATTTAATCCTGACACAGCTGTGTCAAATTTTACGATCAATAAAGCTTCTTTTCTTGATAGTTTCTGTTCCCGATCCCCTCCTCGAGGATCGATTTCCACATTTGAAATTACTGTCCAGCGTAGATCTTTTTCCGTATGTAGGTTTTTCACCCAATGATTTACAAGGGGAGCTGTTTCCACCTTTTTTCTAATACAGGATTTATGCTGGCTGATCCGCTGACGTATCCAGCTGTGTCTGGATTAAATGAGATTTCGGAATTGTACAAACTGTGAAAGTGTTGCTGCCTGTAACGATCCTTATGAGAGCAGAGCACAGGCTTCACGAGCCGTAATTGAAAGTCTAAGATCTAATTGATATATTATAAATAATGAGGATCAGAGTCAGTGGTACATTAATGGTTTAGTAACAACTTTTCCAAAATACCGCTAAACACGCTTGTGAGTAATTTGTTCATAGGGAACATGGTAGGAATATAAGTCAAAGATAGCGTACAGCCGGTAACGTTCCTTATGGGAAAAGAGCATAGGCTTCATGAGCCGTAAATTGGAAGTCCAAGTCTAAAAACCAATTGATATATTATAAATAACGAGGACCAGAGTCAGCAATACACTAATGGTTTAGTAACAATTTTCCCAAAATACCGCACCCAGACTCGAACCATGGGCTCATGAGGAGAGTTTGTGGACGTGATTATGGCAACAAACTACATATAATGGTAATCAAGTGGGAGGAAATGGACACTTGTTCTAAGCCATTGGATAGAAATACTATGGTATCCTCAAAAACTCAATGTGTTGGTAATGCGGTATATCTCTTTCATCCGCCCCTACATTGTAGTTTCGGCAGTTATCATAGGATACCAAAGAATGTGCTGGGTGCCTGCCTCATCCAGAGGCTCCTCTGGTCTAGATTGCAGAGTCCAGAGATCAGTATACCCCCTTTGAGAACAGGGTAAGTGCAAAAGAAAAAAGGATAAAATAAGATCGACACCAGAAAACTTTAATAAATTGGTGAAGATCTAAAGTTAAAAATAAATTGGTACTTATACTAGATCGAGTTACTGGATCTAGAAGTGTAGTTTTTCAAAAAAGTGTCGACATGTTTCAGCCCCTTTTGGCTCGAAGGAGTCTATGGGGCTTTCGTCAGGACTCACAAAACAGACAAAAACATAAATGGGTTACTCACACAATTCGTGTAGTAGTGTATGGGTTGATTAAGAAATGGTATTCATTGACCACTCAATTTCTTTAAACCTGTAAAAGAAATAGGCATAAACATTCTGCACAAGGAATAATATCAATGTATCTAGGTAAAAAAAGGGGGGAGATTTGGCTCCAGAGTTAGCTGTAGTCTAATATTCTGGGTTTACTGTGTATTCACATCATATTATCATGTATATTAACATGGTGGACGGGAACCTGGAAAGGCAGAGGAAAAAGCGGCTGTGGCGAAGGGAATCTAGGCAGCGGCTGTGTACGATGGTCTGTACAATCATGAATAGTCAAGGCTTAGGGACGTGTAAACATTGCTACCCAAAAATCGTCCCCTAAGTTTAAAACCAGAAAGGTAAGTATAATGGTTACTGATTGCCCAAGGGTACGCGGTAGAAAGTGCCGGGACTCCTATGTAGCTGAAACTAGATTTGCGCACAGTTAAGCCAATCGTATCGTTGACGGGTTAGCGTGGAAATAAGAAATTGGAAATACAAAGCTTATTTTGAGTCTTACCCAAGTTCGTCAAATTTAGGACTTCATCAGGGGACCCCAGAGCTGAAATAGGGTAAAGACATGAAGCATCAGAATCTCCTTACCGCTAGTCAATGGAAAAACTTCCCCTGTAACAACACGCCGCCATTACCCGCGTGTGTGGGCGAAATCACCGCTTGTGCTGACTCTGCCCCCGGATGCGGAGCAGACGTCAGACGAGCGTTTTTATGTGGTGAAATTGAACAATGAAACGTTGAACGTAGACTCCTTCGAGCCAAAAGGGGCTGAAACATGTCGACACTTCTTTGAAAAACTACACTTCTAGATCCAGTAACTCGATCTAGAATAAGTACTGATTTATTTTTAACTTTAGATCTTCACCAATTTATTAAAGTTTTCTGGTGTCGATCTTATTTTATCCTTTTTTCTTTTCCACTTACCCTGTTCTCAAAGGGGGTATACTGATCACTGGACACTGCAATCTAGACCAGAGGAGCCTCTGGATGAGGCAGGCACCCAGCACATTCTATGGTATCCTATGATAACTGCCGAAACTACAATGTAGGGGCGGATGAAAGAGATATACCGCATTACCAACACATTGAGTTTTTGAGGATACCATAGTATTTCTATCCAATGGCTTAGAATTGTTACAAGTGTCCATTTCCTCCCACTTGATTACCATTATACCTACCTGGGGAAATAAATGGTCATTTATTCCTCCTCCCTACCCTTTTGATTTTTTGCATACTAAGCAGCGGACAGCTGCGGGAGCTCTCTCTGTCAAAGAGTTACACATTGTGTACACCCAGTACCTGTGGAGTGTAACCATGGAGGGCAATGTTGGATTAAGCTTTGGCAAAAGCGACATCGACGAAATATTAGCAGCGCAATCACTTCTTCAAAACTCAGAACTCACTGAAGCACTGGCACAAACGAATAGTTGGAATTCGCTCTCTGAAAAGAAAAGAGAACAGATACGCACAGCCATTCACGGCATCATTATGACCGAATATCTCCGACATAAAACAGCCCCACGGGGCCTTTGGGTCAATAATGCCCCACGAATCCTACATGACTTGGCCTTTCGCAAAGACTGGTCTTCCATTTCATGGAAATGTACCTTGGACTATTTGGTGCTCATTATCAAAACAGCGAAAAGACTGTCAGAAGCATTGTTATTAGAAATCCAAGCCTTGGAAAATGAACTCAAAAAGGGTATCAATCCTCTAAACCATAAAAAAAGATTGGAGGAATTAACAAAAGAAATGGAAGAGACGAAAGAATTTATTATGCAAAGCAAGTTACAGAAACTTGGAAAAGATCTCAAAAAATTCAGTCAGGAAAAGATGCATCCTTATACCAGAGAAGATTATAACACCAATGATCCGGGATCAGATAACGAATCCCTGGGGAGAACCTCTTCTAACACTTCAGTTAGTAGCACTGAAGATTATACCCCCAGAAGAGGGGGTAACAACAACCGATTCCAAAGACCCAGGAGAGGCAACAGATGGCAAAGACCGTATTACCCAAACATGAACATGCCGCACTTTCAACCATACATGCCACCATATGGTGGGTGGATGACACCATACCATTATGGCATGCAACAAATGCCGCAACTAGGAAATGAACAACAACCAGGACAACAAACCCACCCTCAACAACAACTGCCTTTTTTAGGCAGGGGCCGAAATCAACCCAGAGGGAAAAAGAAAACCTTAGCCTGGCAGGACCAACAAAGAAACGTGCAGACAAGGAGCATGTCATCTGCCCAACCGAGCACGAGCAAGAACACCAGTCACTAATAGTCAACCTTACTAATATAGAGTTGACGGAAGATCAGAAGAAAGTCCTGAATAAAGGATTAGGATTCGTCCCCACACCACCAGTTGACAATTTTAGACTAAAATGTGAACTAGCAGAATTTTGTCGCATTTTGAAACTTAAAGCATTTTTTTCGGATAAATCACCCTCACCACCAGAAGGAGACACCAACTTAAGAAGAAAATCCACCTTCAACCCACCAGCAGGAAGCATTCCAACCGAAATTCATACCTTTGAGCAAGCCCTACTAAAAGGTGTAGATGCTATGGCAGAGAAGAAGAAACTTCCCTTCCAAAATCTGAGTAATAAAGAACGTCAAGCACTCAAAACTTTGGAGTCCAATGAGGACATAATCATCAAACCCGCTGACAAGGGGGGAGGAATTGTCATCCTCAGTAAAGAAGGTTACAACTCACAATGCCTTTCCCTTCTTTCAGACACTAAATATTACAGGCAGATCACTGTAGATTCTACAGAAAGACTCAAGAACACCATATCTATGATGATCCACGAGGCTGAAACCAACAGGTGGATTACAGGAAAAGAAGCTGACTACCTATGTGCAAAGGAACCCAAGATTCCCTATTTCTACTCCCTACCGAAGACACACAAAAATAAATCACCACCCCCAGGACGTCCGATAGTAGCGGGAATAGGATCCCTACTGGAACCTCTTTCAAAATTTGCAGATGAATATCTTAAACCTCTGGTTCAGAAGACGTCTACTTATCTTAAAGATACAAGAGACCTTCTGGTACAAATCAAAGATACACCATTTGACCAGAATACGATGCTCCTAGTGGGCCTAGACGTGGAGTCGCTCTATACGAGCCTACCCCAGGATGACACCCTTCAAATGTTGGAAGATGTTCTTTACAATGAAGATTGGAATTACCATACACCCAGACATTTCATCTTACAGTGTTGCCAACAAGCCCTCAAAGAAAACTTTTTTGAATACAATGGAGTTCTATATTTACAACAACATGGAACTTCCATGGGCAGTGCATTTGCCCCTTCGGTGGCAGGATTATATGTGAGCCATTTCGAGCACCAACATGTACTCAATGAGGGCAATCCGTACTCTTCCAGTATTTTATACTGGAAGAGCTACATTGGTGATATCCTTCTCATTTGGGATATCAAACACGATTTAAAACTGTTCATCAACTGGCTTAATGAACGTGACCCCTGGCTTAAATTCACTTACACAGCCAACAGTTCGACCATTGACTTCCTGGACCTCACAATTTTTGCTGAAAATAATCAATTGAAAACTAAGACATACACCAAACCTCCTGCCAAAAACAGCTTACTTTCCTACAAAAGCCATCACCCAAAACCTTTAAGGGACAATTTGCCTTATAGTCAGTTTTTAAGAATCAAAAGAAATTGTACCAAAACTGAAGACTACAGGGCCTAAGCTATAGAACTCAGTAGCAAGCTAAGACAGAGAGACTATACACCAGCCACCATTCGCAAATGCATGAAACGTGCTAACAACCAACCCAGGGAATGCCTCCTACAAATTCATCCGAAAAATCCCACACCAGATCTAATGACATGTGTGACTACATTTTGCCCCTCTACATATGAGGTCCAAAAACTGGTGAACAAAAACTGGAAAATTCTAAACACCGGTAAATTTGATTGGCCGAAGCCTCGGTTCGCAAACAGAAGAACAAAGAATCTACGAGATACTCTGGTCCATACACGTCCGAGAAACTTACAAACCCTAGAGACACCCAGAAACATCAATTTGTCACCAGTAAGTGGACACTATCCCTGTGGCAATTGTATAGCCTGCAAATACACCTCTACTTCTAAACAGTTACAACTCTCTGAGACCCTCCTATGGACCCAGAAACAACACACTAATTGTAACTCCTCCCATGTTATATACATGGTAAACTGTCCCTGCAAAAAACTATACATAGGGATGACCTGCAGAAAGGTCAAAACTAGAATAGGAGAACACCGAAGCAATATCAGGCTAAAAAAGACAACTACAAAACTCTGTGCACATTTCATAGAGGCTGGACACTCATGTGATGACATACGATGGACTGTGATTGAAATGCTCACAGAAAAGACCCAAAATGCAGAAAAAAAGCTCTACGAGAAAGAACAAAGATGGGTGGACCGTTTAAAAACCAATGTTGTGGGCTTGAATGATAATGTTCCCTGGCATCAGTTTGCAGTTCATTAAACTCTATCTATATACTTTCAAGAATTCTTTGCCACATTTTATAAGGGCAACACGAATGAGGTTTTTACATCCAGACCATCCCTTCATTTGTATGTCTGATCTACCCATAAAAATATTTAAGAATATTTGAACATGCTGAAATCTTTTTCAACATGTATGTAGTAACAACATACATATCGCTCCTCTATTTCGAGACCAGAAGGCATACTGATAATTCACCCTAATTGTACATGTTGGAATTTCCTTATTGTAACGTATATAGTAACAACGACAATATTGTTCCTCCGTTTGAGCTATACTGCACCCATAAGGCACCCTCTCCTAGCAGATTCAATTCCCGTAGTAACCGCTCTAAATAAAGTTTCAACGTTCAATTTCACCACATAAAAACGCTCGTCTGACGTCTGCTCCGCATCCGGGGGAAGAGTCAGCACAAGCGGTGATTTCGCCCACACACGCGGGTAATGGCGGCGTGTTGTTACAGGGGAAGTTTTTCCATTGACTAGCGGTAAGGAGATTCTGATGCTTTATGTCTTTACCCTATTTCAGCTCTGGGGTCCCCTGATGAAGTCCTAAATTTGACGAACTTGGGTAAGACTCAAAATAAGCTTTGTGTTTCCAATTTCCTATTTCCACGCTAACCCGTCAACGATACGATTGGCTTAACTCTGCGCAAAGCTAGTTTCAGCTACATAGGAGTCCCGGCACTTTCTACCGCGTACCCTTGGGCAATCAGTAACCATCATACTTACCTTTCTGGTTTTAAACTTAGGGTACGCTTTTTGGGTAGCAATGTTTACACGTCCCTAAGCCTTGACTATTCATGATTGTACAGACCATCGTACACAGCCGCTGCCTAGATTCCCTTCGCCACAGCCGCTTTTTCCTCTGCCTTTCCAGGTTCCCGTCCACCATGTTAATATACATGATAATATGATGTGAATACACAGTAAACCCAGAATATTAGACTACAGCTAACTCTGGAGCCAAATCCCCCCCCGCTTTTTTTACCAAGATACATTGATATTATATCTTGTGCAGAATGTTTATGCCTATTTCTTTTACAGGTTTAAAGAAATTGAGTGGTCAATGAATACAATTTCTTAATCAACCCATACACTACTACACGAATTGTGTGAGTAACCCATTTATGTTTTTGTCTGTTTTGTGAGTCCTGACGAAAGCCCCATAGACTCCTTCGAGCCAAAAGGGGCTGAAACATGTCGACACTTTTTTGAAAAACTACACTTCTAGATCCAGTAACTCGATCTAGTATAAGTACCGATTTATTTTTAACTTTAGATCTTCACCAATTTATTAAAGTTTTCTGGTGTCGATCTTATTTTATCCTTTTTTCTTTTGCACGTACCCTGTTCTCAAAGGGGGTATACTGATCTCTGGACACTGCAATCTAGACCAGAGGAGCCTCTGGATGAGGCAGGCACCCAGCACATTCTATGGTATCCTATGATAACTGCCGAAACTACAATGTAGGGGCGGATGAAAGAGATATACCGCATTACCAACACATTGAGTTTTTGAGGATACCATAGTATTTCTATCCAATGGCTTAGAATTGTTACAAGTGTCCATTTCCTCCCACTTGATTACCATTATACCTACCTGGGGAAATAAATGGTCATTTATTCCTCCTCCCTATCCTTTTGATTTTTTGCAACAAACTACATATCTCAGAGGAACATGTGCGGAGAGCCTCGCTCATCCAATCATGCTTGTGAGTAATTGTTCATATGGAACATGGCAGGAAAATAAGTTATATATAACGTACACCTGAAAAACAAGCCCCTCTTTAAAAGACAAGGGTAATAACAAAAGATTCAATTTTGGATTATTTACCACTCGTGTCCGGTCTTTCTATAAGGAATCAATAGATCCCAGCATTCCCAGCGTCATATCCACACGCTCTTAAAACCAATGGAAGGAGTGTAAGGAGATTCTGGCACATCCATTGGCCAGAACACTCGGAACACCCAGAAGCGTTTGTTCTGCATGAACGAGGTGAGACAAGTGAATGCCGTCCCGTGTGTGTTTGGTGACATTTGGAAGGCTTGCTGAACCGGAGCTTTTAATATTCAATATATTCACCTTGTCTCCTAGAACATCATTGAATAATAGCAGCACGTAGCGCACAGCGCCCCCACCCTTAAAACACAACGGGCAAGGTAAGAGACCTCCGGATTAGTTAAACTGACGGCTTATGGGTAAATGGCCGAATTGAATCACTAAGAGCAGTACTCCCAGTTTTCCCCTTATAGAACTACTTTCTCCCTACGGCTGGGCACCTGCTCCTGGTTATTCACCATTCAAACAGGATAAATAAGAGTGGCAATCTCAAGCACTAAAGTAAGTTGAAAGGAATAGTGCAATACCAACTAAAACACACCAATTTTAAAGACGGGAAGATCATTTTTCCTTTTCTTTTCTCTTCTTATTTTTCCTCTCCTTGGTCCTGTTAGCTACCAGACTGAACGTTTTCTAAACGATCCATTCATAGAATTCTTTTTTGAACTCACTTAGAGGTAAGCTAAGGCTGCTGGTAAGACTGGTGTGCTTGTGCCAAAGTTATGGCAAGGTCACTTTTTTGATTTGTGTTTTCTTGTTTTTTCTAGTGAGCTTTTGGTCTTGATGAGAACCCCTCAATAAATGGGGTTTGAAACGCGTAGACCATTGGAGTAACCAAACATATTGCATGGTGTACATGGCATGATTTTGTAATCAGATTCTTCTAAATTAATTTGGGTTATCAAATGAAAAATTTGAAAAAATATTATAGTAACTTTTTTTAGTATAAGAAGAGTTGATAAAGCAATATTGTTTGGTTTTTTAGTATGTGAGTGTACTAATAATGAGTATGGAAGGAGGAATGTAGAACGAGTGGGATGGTGAGAATGGTGTGAATCATTGGATAATTGGTTTTTGAACTGCTGTATATTATGTGTGGGTATAGTGTTTAATGTATTGTGTAAATTGAAAAACTTTTTGAAAAACATAAGCATGATGAAAATGTTTAAAAAAAAAACTAAAAATGAGCTGAAAGATGAAATGATGGTTGGCCAGCACATCTTTTTCTAATTTGATTTGAAACAAGCAGCAGCATTGGCAATCTCTTCTCGTTGTTGGGTTATTGGACAGGTAGGCAGTACAATATAAATTAGCATACAGATCATAATACAAACATGTTCCAACCTAACACCCCTTCGCCCCTAAGCAATATCCCCGTAGCAGCTATTACCCAACCTTGTTCAGCCTGATCCTCCTCCCCAAACCTTTATCTCCATCTCCTGCCTACCTCTTGCCTCCCACTTCTCTCCCTTGTTTCCCTCTGTCCAAAGTTATTCCTAATGCCCCAACCCTTCCTGCCTGTTTTTATCTCCTCCAACTCTGCCACCAGGAAAAACCCAAACTCAGGCGTTTTTCCTGTCCTCCCTTTTAATTCATCCTGATGTGGAAAAACTGAACGTTTGTCATCAGTTCGAAATAAAATTTTGCAAGCACCACTGTCGCCCAACCTTTATTAGCATCACACAGTACCATTTTCTTCCCAAACAATACATGCTGTCACCAAACAGTTAATAATTATCACCAGCTAAATTATCACTAACAAAACTACCACCAGAAACTAGACTATTAAATACTGGTAGGATAGGGAGAGGTGGGAGAATTGGGGGGGGGGCGTGGAGGGAGAGAGATGGGTGAAATAACATAAGAAAAACTATTTGCTACTTAATAATGCATCTTTGAATACAAAAAAACCTTCTAAGATCTGAAAAAATGCCCAATCAGTACTGTCGCTTCAACAGTCTATCCTCAACACCATGTGTGCAAATTAATATTTTAGAAATCATTTCTCTTATATTTAGCAAATAAATGTTGTTCCCAATGAAAGATAAGTGAACACCGTCATGTCTAAACAAAAAAATTGATAATCCTCTTTAGTAATCTCATTATGGATTAACCAATGTATGCTATTGATATAACAAAAACGTTGTAATTCTCGATTAACTTTCCTTCTTGCTCACTCAACGGCAGTGTATCTGTCCGCCCCTCTTCATAGTCTGCGAGGCATCAGAGTGGTTAAGATGATTGTCGTGTTGGGCAAGTCTTTGAGATAAGTTCCAAATCTGTTTTGATTTCTATCGAGTCCTAACCCAGACAATTGCACCAAATCATTTTCCCCAAGGTGTAATATGACCACTTAAGGCTTGTTCTTTGCAGATAACTCACTCAATAACGGCATGAGTTGACCCCATGTCATGCCGCTCTTCCCCCACCAGGATAGCCCCACATCTTTTGAAGAGAAACCTATGTTTTTCCCAAAATGCCGCTTTTCTGCTTGCTTAGCAGCCCACTTGATGAATGAGTGCCCAATAATCCATACTTGATGCTGTGGCATTGTTGAACCTACCACCGAACCTGAAAAAAAAATAATAATATCCTCCCGATTAACTGTCATGCTCCAATTGTCTAATGTAATGAAGACAAAATCTGAAGACCATCGCCCCAGTTTTTTAACATCACTAATAGTAAACCTACATCTTGCTGCTTCTGACGCTGCCCCAATCAAAAATGAGTGTGTACCAAATTTGCTTGGATCCTTTCCTATTTTTGTTAATGCCTTCCTCAAAATTGCTAACAATTGTGATGCTTTTAGTGGAGAACCATCCTGATGCTGAAAAATAAAAGTTGAATTTGCCCCTCCTATTGTTAAAAATTCCAACCATGCTTGTCTAGGGCATAAAATACCACCTATGGCCTGTAGAATTATTTTTGAACCCTTGCCAGTCTGGTCAGTTTTTTAATGTTCAAGAAAAATTTCTATATCTGCATGCCTCAAAGACAGGTTGTTAGTTTTCAGGTCATCATTAGTAGCATTTCCTAATAATTCCGATACCCTAAAAGCCCTGAAAAAGAGCTAAATCATGCACAATTTAAACAAGTGGAATTCAAATGCGGAGAAACAAATCTCTTGAATATTAACAATCAATTTGTATAACATCTTTATTGAAATTGGCTCTCTTTTGTATAGCCCTCTCTTTTTAGTTTTTTCCCATCCCTGCAATATTCTCTTGCCCATTTCACCCGCAGACGGTTCATAACCCCAAAAGAACTTTCCGTAAAAGGCTATACCAGCTAATTTACCAGCTATTGTAGTGGACAAAATGTTCTTGCTGATGTTACCCATAATAAAGTGAAGTGCATCCTCTCTTGGTAGTTGTATCCCCGCTTTATCGAAAGGTCTATACATAGCACCTGAGTCTATAAACTCCAGCCAAGATCTTCTGTAAGCCAGTTTAGTACTGTTAGCTAATGAATTCTTGATGAGCTGATAAAAGTTCACATTGCCAAATTCCATATCTCGCTGGGTATCTGAGTCTTCCTTAATGTTGCTCCGGGCGCCAAACCACCGAATCTCTCCCACTGAAAACGAGATAGGGCATCTGCGATATCATTCTCTATTCCTGCAATATGTTTCACCTTAAATGTAATGTTAAACTTTAAACAACCTAGCATAAAGGTTTGCAATAACTTCAACATCTGTTTGTCTTTGGCTTTTTGACCGTTGACTAAATCAACTACTGTCTTATTGTCTACATTGAATATTACATTCTTGTTAGCCAGCTTATTTCCCCACACGGCTATAGCTACTATCAGCGGAAAAAAAATCCAAAAAGGCTGTGCTTTTCTTCTCAAGCAACCAACTGGCCGGCCATCTTTCCGCACACCACTTCCCTTAAAAAAAAAAGTCTGAAACCATTGGCACCGGATGCGTCATAAAATAGTTGCATCTGCCAGATGAAATCTTCATCCCATGACCAGAGTATTACACCTTTAAAATCTGACAAAAAAGTGGACCACACTTCAAAATCTGCTTGCATTTGTGCTGTAATCCTGATTCTATGGTGTGGAAGTTTTGCACCTGACATAGAAAAACCCAAACACCTACAAAAAGACCTGCCTGCATGTATGACTTTGCAGGCAAAGTTAAGATGACCCAGGAAGCATTGGGCTTCCACTAATGTTAATTTCTCAGCAGAGCATGCATGATCCAATAACCTGGATATTTCTTCCATTTTCTTCTGAGGGAGCCTGGCCTGTATCTTTTCAGTATCAATTTCAATTCCAAGATATGTAATGCAACAGCTGGGGCCCTCAGTTTTATCTTCTGCTAGAGGCACACCCATGTCTTTTTTGAATATCTTGAATTGTTGTAGCGCCCATCCACATTGTTGGGAATTTGCCTTGCCCATAAAAAAGACAATCCTCAAGGTAATGTATGAATCCAGTGTGCCCAGTACGAAAAGAAAAACGCCACTGAAGAAAAGAGCTAAAGGATTCAAACAATTTGCATGATATTGCGCAGCCCATGAGAAGTGTCTTGCCCACAAAGAATTTTCCCTCAAAAAAGATCCCGAGCAATGAAAAATCGGATGGATGAACTGGCAATATCCTGAAGGCTGATTTAATATTGCATTTTGCCAATTCTGACTTTTCCCCCAAATCTCTAATCATTGCTAAAGCTGAAACCACTGTTGTAAATTGAACCATGGAATCCTCTTTAGCAATAAAATCATTGACTGAAAAACCCTGGGGCCAGGAAAGGTGCTGAATCATTCTAAACTCACCTTCAGCCTTTTTGGGAACTACGCCTAAAGGTGAGACAATTAGATTTTCTAAAGGCCAACAATCAAAAGGCCCCGCCATTCTACCTAATGTATTTGATGATTTAAATTTTGCGCAAATCTACGGCCTCGAGGCCCTTGATATCCCAACTTAAAGCCCTCCTTGAAACACCATTCTAACAAGGCTGCTTCCTGTGTCTGAGGATAGAATGCTAGCCATTTACATAAATTGTCCACCCTGATTGGAGTAGAAGCCCTTGTTTCCAGACTGAAACGTAGGACCTCTTCCTCAGTGTGGAAAACCACTTCCCCAAAATGCCTGTTCTCCGAAACATTACATAACCCCCGCACTTGGAGCATTCGTGTTTATATTTACAGGGATTCTTCGCACAGTTACTTTATTGAAATTCCAGCATGCTCTGGAGACAATTGTTTGAGGTCTGTTCCAAACTTCCATCCCCCCCAGGGTGGGTCTACTCTGAAAGGGCCGATAAGGAACTGCTAATCCGCTGGCCATGTGCATGGATGGTGGGAGTCGTTGGGGGTACATCCATCGGACCCAAAGTTCATTATCAACCTCCCCCCACTCTTTTCCGGCAATAAAACTAGTCTGGCCCTAAACTCTTCATCGTAATGCAGCCAGGCATAGCCCGCAAATTCTGACACTGCTTTCCGAACTGTGTCCAAATATTTGAACAATGACACTGACCTGTGGGAAGCTTTTTCTCAATACACGCTAGCGAAAATTAGAAAAGCCTAAGTCCAAGTGTCTATGTTTATTGGTCTTCTTGGTCTCTTAGACAGTTCCCATGCCTCTTCCTTCGAGCCCTCCTTAGCTTGTATCTCCCTATGAAGAAGCTTGAATACATTGATAAATTCTCCCTTCCATATTTTGTCTTTTGTAGTTTTATTTAAATGTGCTCCCAGAGGCATGGAAAATCCCATATAAGGCAAGTGTTTAAAATTCAATGTGGATTTATCTTCCGACTCCTTCTTATTTATGATGTCTGCACTATCGGGATTCTTAGCCTTATGTTCTGCTGCACCCACCTCAGTAACTCCATGACCATCTTTATCTAGCCTTGTTGATGAATTAGACACATTGTCAATACCCACACCTTTATCTACCCGCAAACGCTTTTGCATAAATTGTGTATGCGCCTCACCTGAAGTAGTATCTGTATAATCCTTAGGCAACAGTCTGTTCTTCGTTCCCTTGATCTGAAGCCTCGAACCGCGTCCATATTTAGTGTCCTCGCCTAGTTTGTTCTGCGGAAAATATAAACTGTCAATAAACAACAGAAGAGTGAAAAAATATAAAAAAAAAAACAGCCTCAAAATAATATGTGAGGTGAAAGGAAAAACAGAGGGATGAGACAATACAAGGTAATTTAGGAACCCTCACTCACCAACCTAGTGGTGGCATGCTTCATCACTGGGTTCCCACTGGAAAGACCTAATGTCTTTCCAGTGTGCTTCAACTCCTGTTTACAGCGGAGCTGGTTCTTGTGTGTGTTGAGGGTGTATTCCGACCAAATTCAGCTAGATGAGTGTAGACAAAAAGTGAAAAAGAATTAATTAAAAAGTGCAAATTCGTGACTTTCAACTACTTTATTATTAGTCTGGTTTGCACTGGTTAAAAACAGATATAAATGGACACATAGGGTTGGTCTCAGTTATTAAAGACCCCTAGTCCATAGTGAAAAAGATTGTTTTATATTTTTTCACTCTTCTGTTGTTTATTGATAGTAAGGTAAGGGGTGTAAGAGTGAATATCCATACCCTTTCTCTCCTGTTGTTTTTTGATGAGAAAATATAAACTGGACATGTCTTTAGTACAACCCCCTTGTCCCTGCAATGTCTTGACCCACTTTTGACCCACTTTTGGTACATTTTCATAATCCAATATTTCGCCATCCTCCAAGGACTACTTTCCATCCATTTGCCATGTAGAACCTACCACCCCTTCATTTCCTACACTACCACCCCTGCCGCTACTGCTAGGCTGTTCCCCATCCCCTATACCACCGTCATATTTTTTCCAATTTATGGCTTTTTTGAAATGTGAAACTCTCTTCTCGTCCAACGGAGCGGGAAATTCCGCAGAAAAATTCCCTTCATCATCGCTTCTGAAGTTGCAGGACACTAGAAGCCTGACCCGAATCTCTGTACTGCCCCTTTTTGTGTTTGGCAGTATCTCGCCCACGTGATGTTGCAAGAAGCTTGAACTTGCAACTGAGAGAGGCTTTCTCTCTTGTAACCTCTTTAATCTGCTTTCGTCATTTATTTCCTTTGGGAGCCAGACCCATTGACCACTTTGTTCTTCTCCTAAAGCATTAGCAAATTCACTGACATCATAAGTATTATTAACCTCTAGGGCCAAAAGTTCAATCTTACCAAAACCCTTGTTTAAGTTTACACTATGTCGCTCAAAACCATGGGGCATATTACCAACAACTAGCGATAATTATCGCTATGTTGGTTTAGCGGAGATATTTTTATCGCCGAGCTGCGGCAATTTTAATCGCTTAGGAACCTTGCTGTTATCAAGGTTTATCTCCTAAGCGATAAAAATCGGCCGAAATGCATGAATATCGCTGAAAAGTCAGCGATATTCATGCATTACCGAGCTAATGCTCTTAGCCATGTTATCCACCTACCATTGGATAACATGGCTAAGAACTGCTCAGGGGCAGGTGTTAGCCTTTGGAGATAAAAAGTTGGTAATAGGAGATAGCGATGTTAGCGACTGTTTCCAGTCGCTAACATCTTGGCACGCCCACTATGCATGTCATTAGTGATAAATATCACTGACTTGCAAAGCGGGGCCCAAGATGGTCGCTATCTCCTACTAGCTGTCGCTAACTGGGGTTAGCGACAGCTAGGTAATAGGGAGATAATTTTATCTCCGCTTTCTTGGCTTTTAATGCCCAAAAAGTGGAGATAAACCCCCTTGATAATATGCCCCAATGTTCTTGAGGTGAAGAATGAACAACATTCAATGTTCTCACAGCATTACCTGGTACCACTACATTATCACCCTTCTCACAGGCCATAATAGGTCATTTGAACCTTCCTTCGATAGTTCAATGTTTTTATACAAACTATTCTTAAAAATAAATATTTCAGCATTTCCCTTCTTTAACTGGGAAGAAAAACCATGCCCTTTCTCATTATGGCCACCGAGTGGAGCACTTTCTTTATCTGAGACCATCACAGGATTGTTTTCCTTCGTGACGCCTCGTTTCTTGCTATATTTTTTTTTTTTGCTTGAAGGGAGGCAGACACTGCGCGTGAGCGCGTTCTGCCCCTACCATTTCTTGCCCTATTGAGGCCACGAGCAGACGGGGAACAAGAGAGCTGCCTGCCTGCCACACGCGGTGAGTTTAACCTTAGTGAGAGGCTGCCTTTTTCCCCCGGTGCCGGAGAGCCCTCACTAGAAATACAAGCGGACACAGCCGCTTTCACCCTGCCATCCGCCTGATTGTTCCAAACCTGCCCAGGTAGATGAGAGCACGCCGGGCATAATTAAATCCCCCCCTCCCGGCCTCACAAAGCATCCGCAATGCTTCCCTTACCGAAGCAACGGACTCCATGACACAATGAAATATTATAGACTTCAGCCAACTAATACAATTACTCACGACACAGCAACAACATTTTAAACCCTCCTACCTCACACGGACAGGCTAGAAGTGCGCAACACAGAACGTTCCCGCTTCAGGCTTACACTAATGCGTGTGAGCCAATCATAAAACACCTGCCTGTCCATGGGCCATACTATATGCCCGAAGTTGCCTGGGGTGTACACTCTGCGAGTGACACCCCGAGGAGCCTCCATTTTCTTCACATTCAATATGTAGCAAATGCATGGCCTGAGGATCCAGGAAGTAGTCCAATCCTGGTCAGCCATTTGAAAATGAGCGCTCTAGTTTTTTCCAACACAAGGATGCCCACGCTACGTCCCGTCTCCCTGTCAAAAATAGACAGTTTCCTGCACACCATGGAGATCGTCTGAGCCACGGGCAGGCTACTTTCAAGGGGCAAGGGAGTAGCTTTGATGAAGTAAGTATTGTACAGCTGAGACTCCCTCTAGTGCAATCGAGGTACCCCCACCTTTTTGACTGCTGACATTTGTATCTCTCTCTCATTTTTACAGCGTTTGACTACAAGCATACATTCCCCCGTTGAGCTCACTAGGCCATATTATGGCATAAACATGTATGTTTTAGACTCTCACTACACTTCGCCATTTTCACCTAACAGTGGTACCTATAGTTAACTCTGAGTCAGCACAGAAGGATTGGATGGCTATTAATTATTAATACCTGTGAATGTAAAATTCAGCACAGAACGGCTCTAAGCCATAGGGTGCCAGATGTTTTTCTGGACTCATTATTAACCACAGAAACCTCATCTGTACAAAGGCACATTCCTGCTGGTATAATGATATCGGATGTGACTGATTGTGTTTTGTGTTAAGTGTTCTGTATTTTCTCGTCTGTCTTCTTTCACCGACCTGATTATGGGTATCACAGACACAGTCTCTTTCAATACAACAGAGCAAATTGAGAATACCAATATTGTAGGAGAAAAATATATCACATGTTTTCCACTAATATCTTTCCAGATCTAAAAGAAAAACACTACAGATTGGAAATTGTATTATACATTTATTTTGTCTTGATATTTATTAAAGAGACTACATTTCGAGTCGCTCGTAATTAGGAGTGGTAACAGGGATCATCTTTGTGATTCTGATGAAAAGCCTTGAGTTAAAGGCTTGAAACAGGTAGACCTTCAGATACACACACATAAACGTATGGATCTCAATTTCCCCTTTTAACCTTACCAGCAAGAAGTCTGAATAAAACTTTTGGTCCTACTTAGCCAGGTATTTTTAACTCTGGATAAGACCATCCCACTCTTATACCTACTAACTCTTCATAGTATTTGACTAAAAAGTGCTCCCACTTCTCTGTTTGCTCGCAGCATGACCTGCCCTGCAGCATGACGGGAAGAACCCGTTGATTAACGAGGAAAATCTTGGTGGGTGAGGGTTATTTTTACGAAAACTTTGTTTTCTAATGTAAGAGTGAAAATATAATTCAGTCAGCGCAGATGGACTCTTTTTGTTTAATAAAATAATTATCCTTAATGGCCATTCCCTTTAGCTGGACCTGCCTTTTTTGGGGGGGTCGGACTAGGCTCCGCTTTTGAACATTTAAAGGAGAGCAGGGCCACAGAGAGCTCCTTGGGCCTGTCTCCTCCTCCACGCTAACCACCTTGGTCTTACCTAGTTAACATTTATAATATCAGAAAGGTGAGTCCTGTCAATTGTACGGAATAGGAATGATATACCCTTCCTACTCACTCTGCTGCACCTTCTACAATACCCGGAGCAACTGACATCTCTCCATTTTATGGCAGGAAGTGCAGACCCTTTTCACCAATAGGGCTATTGAGAGGTTGCTGGCATTGAAAGTGGGTCATGGTTGCTACTCCCACTACCTTTTGAGCAGAGACCTTTGTACTACTTTAGACCTGTGCCCTCTCAACACTTTCTTCCAAAAGGATAATTTCAAGATGCTCACTATGGTCCAGGTCTTGTCTGTTGGACATACAGGACGCCTGTTTCTATATATGCGTTTTGCAGGACCATAGGTGCTACCTATGTTTGTGGTTTTACAGGAGCATTTTCAGGTCGCTGTGCTCCCCTTTGGTCTCAGCTGTGCCCCTGGGGGATAACAAAAGTGATTGTGTTGGTGGCAACACATTTTCAGAGATGAGGAATACCAGTCTTGATGGCCCTAGGCAGTCATCAACCACCTTCAGATTACAAAAAAACCTCCTGTCATCTTGGAGGTTCACCATGGACATGATGAAGTCACACTTGACTCCTTCACAGATGCTCTCTTTCATCAGAGTTTTTCTGAATATGGTTCAGTTTCATGGCTTTCCCTGGAACGGAGAGTCCAAGATACTCAGGCTATGATCCCTATCTTTCAGCCTTGGTCCTGGATTTCAGTAAAGTTTAACTATGAGGCTGCTGGGACTGATGGCTTCCTGCAACCTTCTAGTTAAGAATGCCAGGTGGCATATGTGGGCTATGCAGTGGGATCTGAATTCTCAGTGGGCCTAACATCAAGGGCATGTCTCCACCCACTTCCAGATTTTGGAGGAGACTGCTAAAAGATCTGAAGTAGTAGTTACTGGACTACAATAGGGTCAGAGGCAGACCACTTTTCCTACCTGACAGGGTTGACCTATCAATCACTTCTGGGCTAGGGCACCCATCTGGGAGAAGTGGTCCCAGCTCCTTATTAGCCTGGAGCAGAGGCACATCCGAATGGTGCTGAAAGCCTTTCTTCCATCCATCAAGGGGAGGCTGGTATGGTACTTAAGAACAATACAACTGTTGTGTGGTATTGCAACAAACGGGGCCAAGTTGGGTCCTGGGCCCTGTGCCAGGAGGCACTGTGCCAGGAGGCACTATGCCTCTGGAAATGGTTGCACCATCAAGGGACTTTCCTGGTGGGAAACCCCATGGCAGGAACTTTGATGCCGGGGAAGATGAGCTCACCCCTCGACGTCTAGTGGGTCATGAGTGGCTGTTGCACTCAGATGTGGTGCAAGGTATCTTCCGCACATGGGGAGCACCTTGGCTCGATCTAATAGAAGCCACGAGAATGCCCAATGTCAGCAGTTCTGTGTATTAGCGTTTCCAAGGTATCTCTTGGAGATTTGTTCCACCTAGGGTGGAACTTGGGACCTTGTACGCTTTCCACTGATATTTCTTCTGCCCAAGGTTCTGAAGAAGATCATGACCGACCAGGCCAAAGTCAACCTTAAAGCCCATTTTGGCACAGAAAGTTTAGTATCCTAAACTCTGGCCTTGATCATCTATCCTCCGATATAGCTGCCCTGCCGGCAGGACCTGCTGTTGCAGGAACGGGCAGAGATCTGCACCCAGTCCTTCACAGTCTCCACCTTCATGCTAGGACTATGAGCGGTGACATCTGAATACCTTTGACATTCCTCCTGTGGTGGTTGATGTCATCTTGGCAGCCAGGTATCCCTTGACAATAGACTGTATACACCTGTTATTAGGACAAATTTGTGGATTGGTGCGGCACACGCCGAGCCCTCCGGCTGCACGGCTTTCAAATCGTGGTCATTATGCGATTCAGCCTAGGTACAGAAGGAGACAGAGACTGGGAATAACTAGGTGCTTGTTTAGCAAAAACCTCCACCCAGTCCCATCACATGCTGCCTACGGTTTTGTGAAGAAATGGGTACTCTGGCTTCTAGAAATGTGTAATTTGGCAGGAATTATCAAGGCATACTTAAGTTCCAGTTTAAGCAGTTTCTTCTTCACCTGTGTAAATTATGCCCTTGCTTCTGTATTGAGAGTGTGTGATCAGGGAAAAAATATGACCTTTGTTTTGTCAGGACGGATAGCATCTTTTTCACCGGCTGCTAACAGGATTACATCGCAATTGTGAAAATTCAATAGCCCAGCACCCATGGGCCAGGGTCGGGCACCGGGGGGTGGGGGGCACTGAGCCAGGAATGCAGGGTGGGCGCATCAGGAGCAAAATCACATTTGCACAGCATTTTAGGAATGTGACCAGGTCTCCCTCCTCCGCCCCCTCAAGTTGCTTAAGGTATAGCGGACTCTTTGTCAAACTTTTATACAACCTCCCCCTTTTGTTTTTTTTGGTATTTTTCACCTTTTCCTTTCTTCCTTCTTCGGGTTTTTTCTAATTTTCACACTATTCACTATTCACTTTTGGGTGCCTGCTAAGATATTAAGATCTTGGTTCTTTGTGTCTAATTCACTGATTAGTGATTTTTACTCTATCTTCAGTTTAGAGATATTTCTTCCCTTTTCAGCATTCTTGCTAAATCTGATCATTTGGATTAGCATAATGTAATACACAGGCATGTTTAATGCCACTATTAACAACTAGATGTACAATTGTTAGGTATTTACATCTCTCCATCCATTAAAAGGATATGTAACACCGATGTAATACTGTGTATTTTTCATCAACAGCCTTGGAAAAGTCGCGAAAAAAACTTTTTATTTCGACGAAACACGTGTTGGCTGTACCTGTACCACTGATTGTACCTGTATCTACACGATGACTGAATAACATCTGTTTGAAGAACAACTGCTGAACAGATTTGACTTTGTTGAAACATTCTGTGTATTAAAAACTTTTTGTTGGTTGGCACCATTCAGCATTATACTTAATTTTGGTTGTGCTCTGTCTATGTTTCTATAATTGTGATTTCTAGGGTTAAGGTCATCCCTTTCATGGCCCTAGTTTCAATGCACCAGTGGTCAGTTTCTTGCATGGCTCTGCGTCCCTGGCACGGAAAGTCGTGTACAGAACTGATGTCAGCGCGCGTGGGCGGCATCTATGTAGTGCCCACGATGTCATCTCGGCAATCACGATGCCGGTGACGGACACGGAGCCGCACGATGCCACCTACCGACACCCAGGGGGACTGCTGAGGAAAACTTTCCGATCCACTCCGACACCTGGGGCTAATTCTAAGGTAAGGAATCTATCACTACTAATGTTTTTTACTGTGTCTACCGCTGTTGTGTCGAGAGCAGTGTCTTCGGCTCCTCCTCCTCCTCTTTCTTCTGTTTCTTTGCTGTCTGTGGCCCCTGTGACTGTTTGTACTCCTGCCATATCTAGTGTCTCTGCATCCATTTCGTCATCTCTTTTCCCTGCGACACAGTCCTCAGCAGCAATAGTGCCTGTTACTACTGTTGTGTTTCTCACAGTGGTTTTTAATCCTCCGACATTAGTAAGTAGTGGTACACCAGTACATGGATTTGAGGATAGGGATTGGACAAAATTTAAAGAGTGCATAGGACAGTTGGTGCGATCTGATGTGGAAGAGGAAGAGAAAAAGTTATAGCCAATCAGTCTGCACAGTGGGCCCGTAATCCTATTTATAGTGTAGAGGATGTCTGGGCGATTAGGAGAGATTTTGAGCCTTTTATACAACAGCATGCCCTCAAACACATGTATGCTACTCTGATTGGTCTCTGGCAACAATAATTAGAAGCGGAAGCACCCCCCAAATCATGACATTAGCGATCGAGTGTACATTAGTGAATTGGGGCCAGAACAACTTTTTGCTAATGTTACAACGAAAATAGCTAATAGGGTAAGACTGCTTAAGGAAAGTCCCAAGTCGGTGTCTTAGTTTCCGACAAGAAAGATTCATCCTATATATCACCCAGAGATACCAGAGTTAACAGATGGGAGAGGTAATGTTTCTCGAGTGGGAGTGGTGTCTCGGTTTCAAGAACAATGGGTTTATACTCAGTGGAAAAGAAGTGAGGTTTTATACCTTAAGTCTAATTTGCCAGATCCTAGGAAAAATCCTACTTCTTATTATAAAAAATTGACTGAAGCTGCTTCTTCGACAGTAATGACTCCTGCTGACATTGAAAAGTTTTTTGGTCTTGTTATTCTAGTTGATTTTTGGAGGCAGGTTTATACTCAAGATCATGATCCGGAGATGGGTGGTACTTGGGATCAAATTAAGGCATGGGACCAGGAAAGGAAGCCAGATGATAAGCCTTGGGCAGAGATACCTGCTCTGTCAGCCGCATCATCATATACATGCATTCTATTATTCGCCGAGAAAGGAGGACTGGGATACATTTTCAGCTTGTTGGAAAAAGAAAGATGAAAGTTTGTCTGATTTCTTCACCCGATTTGAAGGTACAATTTTGGACTACAGTGTGCAGAATTTGTCTATTGAGGGAGGTATTTGGTTGTTTGTCAAGAGATTTGTTTCTAACTTGCTCCCTGAAATTGCGACTCAATTGCAGGCTTCTGAAAGTACTTGGTCTACATCTTCTCCTTCTGTTATTTTGAATATGGCACATATTATGAGCATAGGGATAATGAGGAAAAGGAAAGGACAGAGAAGAGGCATAAGAATTTAAAAACTAAGGTGTTGCTGCAGCTGGTATTTAGAGGAAATGAGGTAGGACGTGGTGATCCTGCCCAACAGCTTCCACGCACTAGTAGGCAGCCAAATACGGGCCCGAAGCAGTCTGCTTATTGTAAAGAGAAGGGACATTGGCATAGTGAGTGTCCTATGCTTTTGCACAAGGTAGCAGTCCCTAGAGGAAGAGGTTCCCATGGACGGAGTCATGGAACTGGTGGGGCTGATAGGGCACAGAGTGCCGCAGCCTCACAGTCATTCTGATAATAAATATTTTGATGACCCTTGGGATGGACAGTATTAGCATGAAGATTATGATATGGAGGAAGTGACCGGGATGTCTTATAGCTAGGATATCCAGGGAAAGAGTGGGGCACCTATTCCGTTACCTATAAACCAGCTTGGCCCTTATGTGACAGTGGAACTACAAGGTGCGACTAAGGAATTTTTAGTGGACACAGGTGCGACAAAATGTTTTGTTTCATAAAATATGGTCCCTGGTGCGGTGCAGCTATGTCTGGCCATAATATTCTTTTGGTAGGTTTTTCTGGTGTACTGGTTGAAAGCCCCATTTCAAAGCCCCATGTGTTGACCGTTGGTCCTTTTACTGTAGATTTGCCATTCTTGTTGACATCCAATTGTGGTGAACATTTGATGGGTTTAGATTTGCTGAAGAAATTACACCCTACTATTTATTGTTCCTGGCAGGTGTTTATTATGACAGTGGGTCAAGATGTAGTATGTGCTAAACAGTGTTTGTCCAAAGATGCGCCTCTTCTTGTTGAATTTGCTGATGTGCTATCCAGTTTGTGGGCGACAGGTAATACAGATGTGGGACTACTGCAGATACCTCCCGTCTCGATACAGGTTAAGAATGGTGCTATAGTACCCTGTATCCCTCAGTATAAAATACCACAGGTAGGAGAGCAAGCCTTATTCCAAAATATTCAGGATTTGATTAAGAAGGCAGTGGTGGAAGAGATGACTGCTAATGTTTGGAATAGCCCTATCCTTCCAATTCTTAAATGGACACCCTCAGGTTTTCTTGAGGAGCATGAAGATGTTTACCGTTGTGTGATTGATTTGCGTGAAGTTACAAAAATAGTGGTTCCTCAGTTTCCAGTGGTCCCGAACATCACTACTCTTTTGAAAATGATTGCTTCTACTGCTAAATTTTTCTCTGTCATTGATTTGAATAATGAACTCTTTAGTATTCCTATTCATCCAGATAGTAGGTACTTGTTCGGCTTTACACTAGCTGGCAGAAGATTTAGATTCTGTCGAGTTCCTCAGGGCTATACGGAAAGCCCGAGCATTTAGAGCCAAGCACTAAAGTCCCAATTGGATTCTCTTTCGCTTCTCTCAAGTCATGTAGTGGTACAGTATGTTGATGACTTGCTCATCGCTTCTGATACGGAACGAGGTTGCAAAGACAGTACAGTTAAATTGCTGTTGCATTTGCCCCAACATGAACATAAGGTGTCCCTTTTTAAATTTCAATATTGTCGACAGGAGGTTACCTATTTAGGTCACCTGCTGTCGGAGGAGGGTAGGAGATTGATCCTGGAGCACATCAATACCATTATAAAAATGCCCATTCCAAAAGATGTGCATTCTTTTATAGGTATCACTTTCTACTGTCGCCAGTGGATACCTAACCGCTTGCTACTAATCAAACCCTTGCTTGCCCTAACCATTGAAGACGTGCATGAGCCCCTGCCTTGGATGTCTGAATGTCAGCAGTTGCTTGAGCAGTTACAAAATGTGCTTTGCTCAGCTTCAGTACTTGTCAACACCGATTACAACAATTGTTTGTATTTTTCATTCATGAGATGGTTGGTTGCACGCTTTCTGTTTTAACACAACAATCTGGAGATAAGCAACAGCTGTGTACTTATTTCTCTGCTGTTCTTGACCCTTACGCACAAGCCCCCCTGAGCTGTGTAAGAGCAGTCATAGCCATGGCTGTCTCGATAAGACAATCGGCTGGAATCGCACTTAATACTGATCTCACAGTCATGGTTCCCCATGCTGTAGATACCCTTTTGAATAAGACTAAGACACAGCACCTCACCAGTGCACCTCTAACTGGGTATGAATTAGCATTATTTGCTAAATGCAGCAGTTTGTTGCCTGCTTCAGAGGAGTTCGTGTTTCCCAGGGACTGCGAGAACCAGCAGCCCATTTCTTACTAAGCTGTGTCCTCTTCCCTCACAGAGTCTGCCCCCTGCCTGGACTTTTAAGACTGCTCGCGGCCCCCGCTACGCGGGAGCCGCTCGCAGCAGTTTGTTGCCTGCTTCAGAGGAGTTCCTGTTTCCCAGGGACTGCGAGGACCAGCAGCCCATTTCTTACTCAGCTGTGTCCTCTTCCCTCACAGAGTCTGGCCCCTGCCTGGACCTTCAAGACAGCTTGCGGCCCCCACTCCGCGGGCGCCGCTCGCAGCAGTTTGTTGCCTGCTTCAGAGGAGTTAGTGTTTCCCAGGGACTGCGAGGACCAGCAGCCCATTTCTTACTCAGCTGTATCCTCTTCCCTCACAGTCCGCCCCCTGCCTACACATACTTATTTGATCACTTCTCCCCGCACGCGGGGCACGCGCGGGTGCGCGCCGGGCAAAGCCCGGGCCAAGGGCGGGCCCGTTTTAGCCCGTTCGAGCCAGAGAAAGACCGGACCGGGCCACCCCCCTTGGCTGTAATTGTGAACATCGCGGCGTGATCTGAACCCTACGGTAACATTGGACATATTGTTACATGCTAAGTTGGACAATGACGGGCCGAGAGACCAGGAGCAAAGCAACCCCCTCAGGCACTTATGTAGCAGGTACTTTGGACAATTTTCTTGTCAGAGCAAGCTCTGTTTTATACCATGAAATAACAATTTTAGAGCGGCAATTATCCCAGGAAATTGATACCGCCAAGAGATCCTCGCTGGGGCACATAGCAAATGCTAGAACTCCTAAAGGGCGTACAGATTTTTCTGTTAATGATCTGTCAAGGCACAATAACAACCTAGTAACCATTGACTCGCCCAACCACAGGAGTAGTACTTTATTGTGTAGAGAATCCCTACCGGCTATTCCCGAGTCTACCCCAGTACCTAATAGCTGTGATAACCCAATAACTGATAGCCTTGATCTTAATACCCGTCAGCTACGAGGGAATCAGGAGGGGGCTGTTCCAAAAAGGAAACGTGGGGCTCAGACATCTGGGGGGAAAAAGGCGAAGCTTGCTAAACATTCTAGCCATTCTCATCCCAAGGCTCTGGTAAAAGCTAAGGAGGTTCTCTCAGTAATCAGTGAATTTTATACCCCTTAGTCCTAAGCCCGCCCATAGTATTGCCTAATAATTCTAACACTAGTGGCGTAACTTTGGCCGGGCAGACCCATTGAATTATAACATAGGTCCCTTCTGAAGTCTCTGCTTAGCCCCTTGAAAGCCAGATTGGCTCAAATTGAATTGAGGCTGACAAATATAGAAAATGTCACAGGGGCTACTGCAGACTGTCTGAAAACAGCTAAGATTACACAGGGGAAGACTGATACTAATAAGGGGGGTGAGCCCACAGTTAACACTCATTCCTTAGCAATCTCCCTTCCCATAGTCTAGAGTACCCTAAACAGGGATGCCCATTCCCCCCTTCCTGTTAGTGCTCTGTCGACGGATAAAGAGTCTAACTTACACGGAGACCAAAAAGTAGCAGAGGGCCATATACTGAGAAAGAAAATGGTGATAGATCTACCCCCTGGCGCAGCCCCTCTTGTAGTTGTCCTAACTGGAGTTCCTGAGCTTGACGCCTCAGTTAAAGAATCATTTGCGTCACTTAAAATCAAAGTTGCCAGTTGGTTGAACAAAAATAGACCTCTCCCCCCTCAAATTGCTAGTGAAATGTTGATGGTCAGAAGGGTGTCCTGGGTGGGCAATACTATTAAAAATATTAGTGGTGATTGTGTCCTGTTTAACTTTAGGGACTCGAGGACTGTCTTTCACATTTGTAACTGGCCGAACGGCGATTCAGAAACAATAATCCAGCCCCTTTCACTGTCCTTTTTTTACCCATATGACTCTTTGTGTCCTAAATTGGGGCCAGAGGAGGGTTGGACTAGGGTGGTAGCTAGAGGGCAAAGCAGGAGGACTAGGGATAAGCCTTATAATATCCACATGCCTAGTCAACAGCTGAATTATAACCGGTATAGCTGTTTGGACATGGTCGACTGACTTCAGAATAAGCATGGGGTAGTCGGTCAACCCAAGGCAGTCGATGATCCTATCAATAATTTGATTCATCCCAGGGGGACCACCACACATACTAGTGTAGATAGGACTCAAGAAGCCAACAAGGATGAGAGTAACAACCTAAGGCTACTGCCATGCCCACCCTCTGGTCCCATAGAATGTAGTAACCAGACAGAAGACCTAAATACTCTACACATTCTTCTGGCTACCCCGACAAAAACAGGACCTAGGCCCCCAGTACGGGAAACTAAGAGTAATGTCGATCTTGGCTCATTGTCAATATTGTCCTGGAATTTGGCAGGTATACGTAATAAAATGGCATGTCCAGAGTGGGGTTAGTTTATAGACAAGAATGACGTGTGCCTCTTCCAGGAAACTTGGGCTAGAGAGGATCAACCACGGAGCGGATTTGCTTCATTCTCAGTCCCGGCAAGGTGGGGGGGAAGGGTCGTCCGTCTGGGGGCCTAACTATTTGGGTGGGCTCCCACTTGGGATGCAAGGCTAGGACCATGAACACCTTGTCTGAGTATGTCCAATGCGTGGTATTAGAGTGGCCGAATGCCTCAAAGCTCGCATTGGTTAATGTGTATTCCAGACCCCTGAATATAACAAGCGAGTCCAGAACCATTGAGGAGCTCTCTTTATTTTTTAATACCATCCCTCAAGGTACCTCGCTTGTGGTGGGGGTACCTCAATTGCCACTTCGAGCCACTACCAGGCTTGATGAATGGCGCAACTCTGGAAGAGGATGATCACTGGGCAATACCCCCAATAGCTGGACCCTCACCCAGGTCATGGACGCCGTTAGCCGTCCAAATCATGGCTCTAACACTTAACCACTCAATCAGGGCCTGTAACGGACGCGTCCAATCTGACATACCTCCAAAATGCACTTTCAACAAGTCTGGACAGGAGTCACGCCTGGATTACATATTTGTTGAAACATGTGCCTGGGCTAAAGTCATCGACTTTAGGGTCATTGTAAGAGATGAGAGTGACCACAATGCGTTGATCTTGGAATTTTCCTCTCCCAGTATTCTTAAAGATAACTACATGGCCCATGATGCTCCTGACTCGAGGGCGATTCTATCTAACGATAGACGTAGAGTCAGATGGGACAAACTGGTAGTACACCCTGAGGAAGTTGCTGAGCTTTATGCCCGGATCGTCCCTGTATTTGAAACTGTGGGTGCTTTGATCTCGCAACACCACTCCCTTGATATGTACCAAAAACTTTGGGTCCTACATCGGGAGTTAACTACCACCTTAGCAGAGGTCTTTAATCCCCCGTGTCAAAACGGACGATTAGGGGTAATAGAGCTACATGATAAAATGCTGCCTGTAGAAAGGCGAAGGCAGACTTACTATTGTCCGTGAAGCAAAATAACAATAAGGTACTAATAAAAGCTAGTGGAGAAGTGTGGCTCACTGGTTAGAGCAGGCAGACCCTGAAGCAGAGGTCAGACCCGGGACCAGGGTTCAATTCCCGACGCGGCAGGGTCTTGAGCTCAAATGTCCATGGACTCGATAATTCTCGCTTCGGTGCCTGACCTAATCATGGGTTCACACTCTGCAACTCTGGGCATTAAGCTTGCTTAATCTCCACAACGGCCCCCCTGCGGCGGGATGCCTAGCTTTCACCTTGGGGATGCCCTGTAGGGGCTATCTCACAGGGAAAAGCCAGGACGGGTTCCCAAGGCAAGCGCGGAGATACCCCTTCGGGGGTCGAATCTGGCGCTATATAAGAATATAATAATAATAATAATATTAATAATAGGAGAACCGAATATAAGCGTTTAGTTCATTGTGCCAAGGTTGAATGGGACCATGATAATTGGGTCAATCTAACAGCTGCCCTTAAAACTAGAGACGCCCGCAAATTTTGTTTAATTGTGAATACGGGGTCAGGTGACCCAATACCGGCAGTTGAAGCAAACATTGTCGCTAATGTGTGGGAGGATCACTTTTGTACCCTGTATGGAGGTTTGTCTGACCCTATTATTTTGGAAAACTGTGAGTATGGAGGGCGGTAGCCTTTACACCGTCTTCGTGGACCTGCGTGCAGCCTTTGACTTGGTCCCACGGGGAAAACTATGGTCTGTGCTCCTAGAGCTGGGTATCCCACCCCTACTTTCGAATATAATAATGCGGCTCCATACGGAGAATTTTGCACAGGTCAGATGTGGGAAGAATGGCGTGCTGTCGCCCAGATTCCCCGTTGACAGGGGGGTGAGACAGGGTTGTGTCTTGGCACCGACCTTGTTCTGCCTCTATGTCAACGGGGTAATCACCCATCTGAACGCGGTACCAAATAGTGACGCTCCCAAGCTGGCTGACAGCAGGGTGCCTGCGATCATGTTCGCAGATGATACACTGTTATTGTCTAAATCCCCTATGGGTATTCAACGTGTGCTGGATGGTTTTGAGGCATTTTGTGTTGAACGGGGACTAGAGATAAATGCCCTCAAAACTACATTTATGATTTTTAATCCCCCAGCAACCACACGTCCAAACCCGAGCATAAGCACAACTAGGCTGGAAAGGGTCCAGATCTTTGAATACTTGGGGGTGACCATAAATGAAAGCATGTCCTGGGCCCCACACCAAATCAAATCCCAACTTAAATTGGCCCAACTAGCGGGGGCATTCTCAAGCTTTCAAATAAATCTACCATCAAACCGGTCTGCCCACCCCATGAGATATATAAATTGCAGGTAAGGGGGGCAGTAACGTATGGGGGCGAACTTTGGGGCTACTCGTGTAGATCTGAGATTGTTGCCACCGAAAACAAATTCCTCAGACAGCTCCTTGCTTTGCCCCCCAGTACGCCTCTTCTACCACTGAGACTTGATTTGGGCCTCAGACCAATAGATGAGGACTTGGGTCTTAAACCGTTAACATTTTGGCGGAGGATTTGGACTACGCCAGAGCTCCTGAATTACAGGCAGGAGCTTCTGGAAATCCCAAGCCTCCCAAATGTGGGGAAAATCCCATGGTTTAAGTATGTGAAAAATGAATTTGGGAAGTTAGGCGTTCCTTTACTATGGTCTGATCCGGAGACAGCTTGCTCTAGGGTCCTGCGCAAGCTCCTGGCAAAGTTGTATTATGAAAGCAAACTAACTGCCTCTACACAGAGCCCACAAATCGGCACCTTAATTGGAACACTTTTAATGGTTAAAGATTTTTATTGTTTTGAGCATGTTTTAGTCGATATCGATCCTATTTTCAATTAGAAAATTATATTTACAATGGAGGTACGGCACCCTGCCAATCAGAGCCTTTACGTGCAAATGGTGCCCGTCTTCTCCAAAAAACTGTCCTGGTTGTAACTGCGAGCAGGAAAATGATTTGCACATTTAGTTTTTTTGTCCAGCATACCTCAGGTCAAGAAGGTGTTGGATTATACCCCTCTGTAAAAATCTGGGTTTTACACACTGTATGCAAGCCTACAGAATTTTTAAAACAGATTCATCCAGTGTGACTGTCTACGCTGCAGCTATCTGGTACAAGCGAAGGTTTTTAACAAATACTGGCTAAATCTAAAAAAATTATCTGTTTGCCATAGATGATTAGATGACTGCATTTTAACTGTTAGGCATGGCAAGTTCCAACTAACGGATGTATCTTAACTGTAGGTATGCTAAGTATTAATTGGACTTTTGTTATTTATATTTTGCTTGCTTTTACTTCCCTGAACACTCATGTACATTGTATCATTCCTTTTATATGTTAAATGTTGTAAAATCTTTCATGGCAAAAATTGCTGAAATAAAGTAACAATGATGATGATTAAAAGATTTGCCACTCTGAATCCAGCCACATTACTGCCCCTCCCTTCTGAAAATGATGAGATCGATAAACATGAATGTACCTTCCGGACGGAAGAAGAGACAAAAGGATGGGTAGACTTGACTGATCTTCCCTTATCTGACCCACAAGGGAAATTATATGTTGATGGCTCTTGTTTTATATTGCTAGATGGCACTACAACTGCTGCCTATGCTATCACCGCACTGCACACAGTAATTGAGGCATCACAAGTTCCCTGTCAATCAGCCCAGGCTGCTGAGCTTGTTGTCCTAATACAAGCTTGCAAATTGAGTGAGGGACTGGTTGTCAATATATATACTGACACCCAGTACGCCTTTGGAGTTGCTCCTAATTTTGAGCACCTCTGGGCTGATAGAGGGTTTCTAACTGTGCATGGCACCAAAATCCACCACAGGCAACTTTTATTGAGGCTTTTGTCTGCACTCACACTACCTAAGAAATTGGCTATAGTAAAGTGTAGTCCCCACCGGAAAGTCACTGATGATGTAGGTATAGGAAAGGCTTTTGCAGATCAGACAGCTAAAGAAAGAGTCCAGACTAAAATGAAAAGAATGTTTGTAGCAGGTCCCGCTAGGTGGGTGCCTGAAGTTACCATGTTTGAGGATACACCTGAGAATGTGAAAGAGATACCAAGTGGGGCCAAAATAGAGGAATTAGCAATGTGGCAAGAAAGTACAGCACAATTAAATGATGAGGGATTTTGGATTGATAAGTCAGGGAAGCAGAAATGGATGTTGCCTTATACACATGTTCTCCCTGTAAGTATGATGGCTCATGGCATGGCCCATATCAGTGCTAAGGTATTTGCAAGTTGCTAGATCCTGTATGGCAGAAAGATAAAATTTCGAGAACAGCTGCACATTTAGGGCTTCATTTACGAAAAGTGATGCATTGCTGCGTGAAAACGGTGATGCGTTGCTTTTCATTGCGCCCTCCCCCGCAACATGCTCGATGTGTCATATTTACAGGATGACGCATCATGACGCAAGGAGTTATAGATACATAAGTATTTCTGTCGTATCTGTAAGCACAAAAATGAAACATTGCTAGAGTGTGTAGCAAAAGTGACGTAACTTCAGCAATGGGTAATTTTACATGGGCAAGTCCCATTTCAAATGTGCCTGCGTCAGTCTTACGCCTGTTAGGAGGCAGGCATAAGAAGTGGTACAGTGAAATCTCATAGGTTTCACTGCATAACTTCTCCGAAGCTTACTTGCATTGGAATGCCCACCCTGCATACATTATACCTTTGTGCAGGTATAATGTGGATCAGGGATTTACACAGTGAGGCTTCTACCTAGATGCGTCACTTTGTAAATATGACACAGCTTGGCGCATTTGTTACGTCACTGGTGCATCACAAAAAGCGATGCACTGGCGGTGCAAAAGTGACGCAAGGGCTCATAAATAAGCCCCGTAGTGAAGTATTGCATGGTATGCATGATGCACAAAACTGGGAAAGGTACCCCTATCCCACCCGGTAATTTTGCACCACCCACATTTCCTTTTGGGATCCTCCAATTGGATTTCATTGCGGTAGATAGGTGCAATAATTTGTCCTGGTAGTCGTCTGTGCATTCAGTAAATGGGCGTATCCTACTAAAGACAATACATCTGTTACGACTGCCAAGGTACTCCTGAAGGAGTTCATTCCTCATTTTGGCTTGCCCCATTTGATTTGGAGTGATAACGGAAATAATTTTAATGCCAAGGTAATTCAGTTAATTTGTGATAGTTTGCACATAAAGCAGAAGTTTCATGCCTCTAACCACCCCCAGTCAGCAGGTTTGGTTGAGAAGTACAATGGTACTCTCAAACTTCAATTGGGAAAATTCAGGAGACTACGGGGTGTAGTGGCCAAATGCTTTACCATTAGCTCTTTTGTCAACAAGAACAACAGGACATTCTTGGACAGGATTTTCACTATACAAGATCGTGTTTGGACACCCGGCAAATGTCTGGGGCATCCCGCACCCTCTGCGGTTCTCCGATATAGAGTATCCGTTGTAGATAGACTATCCTTGCCAGTTAACTGGAAGTTTGAGTTCTTTTCAGCAACAGGTCCAGGAAACCCTGCCAACTACACCAGAGGGGCCCGCACACAACATTCAGCCTGGAGATTTTGTTCTCATCAAAAATGTTCAGCGGAAGGAGAGTTTGGAGCAATGCTGGAAGGGACCGGAGCAGGTCATCTTGGCTACACACACAGCTGTCACGGACGCTGGCCGAAAGACCTGGGTGCATGCCACCCATTGGAAAAGGGTGTCTCTACCTCTGCCCTATGACCAGTGGGTGAGTGATAGATTAGGGGACTCTGAGTGTGAGACAGTACCTCAGTTTGACCCTTTTAGTGACGCTAGGCTGGCCTGGACCAAAACAAATGAGGAAAATGATGAAGTGCTGAATGCAGCAGTACCCCTGGAAATACGGGCTATCCAGGAGCACCTTTTCATTGATCCTCTGTGCCTGGAGTCACTAGGTGCAATCTTTGCCCTCGGCTGAGGAGCAGTGCACCAAAGGAGAAGTCAGATTTGTTAGGAATGGACTGTGTAAGTTAGGTGTACTTTGTTATAGTACTAACAGAGTTAGTTTAGGGAGATGTGAGATTTGTGCACCAATAAACATTGGACAGGATAGATCAAAGTTACCCCTTGGGGGTACATTATCCTGGTCAATGTAGGAACCCGATCTTAGGACAGAGCAAGCTCCAGCGGTGGTGCTCAAGAGTGGCAACTTTTTGATAGACAATAGGAGCCTGAACCAGTGAGGCTCTGACGGACACTGGGAACTTGTACATTCTTCCTGCTGGCAATTTGCCCCCTTGCTTTATCATTTGCTATGCACCCTTTTGACAGAATGGTTGCTGACGAAGAGCAGCCAGTAAATCCCCTAGTTCAAACACATTTATTTTGGTCTACCAAGAAAAAGATATTATGTGCTGTTCTTGTGTTACTACTGCTGTTGTTTCTGGGTGGCGTGTCCTGGGTTTTGGAATGTGATCAGAATGCACCGCCATGTATTAACAATAACGTTGTTTCTGAAGTTTGCATGAAAAGGACAGCCAGAGGAATGTGTTTTTAGACAGACATAAACTTTTTGTGGAGAAGGTACTGCTTGCTACCCTACTGAGTCTGTTACTAGCTTATGGACTGCATATCTTTTGTCACTTGTTAATTACACTTATACTCGGCCCCCTGATTTCGTAGAAGTACAAGGAGTATTTGAATTTGGTTATCCAGGCCCATGTCTATATCATTGAAAGCCATGAGGCACAGGTTATCCAGGATGTAACAATAATACTTATTGTGATAATTTCTATATGGAGAAACAGAATGTTACACTGGTGGGTTGGCAGTACAAAGAATTGACAGTTTCCAGAGAGGCTGGTTATAACCCTGCATGTTGATTAATTGTCAATTATACTGACCTCATTCTGTATGCCAACTGCTCAGGGACAATTCTGCAAAAAGGCACGTATTCTATAGTAGATCCAAAGGATCATCGTACTGTTGCATGGAATTCTAGGTATGCTGCTTTAGATTATGATAGGCCCATTTATGCTCACCCAGGGTTTTTCTTCTTATCTAATGGGACTTATTCCAGTATGCATAATGATACAGATGATGTGGCCCTTGGGATGGTGTTGCCTCTAGGTGTGCCTTGCAAACATGCGAAGTCTAAGGTCAGATGGATTAAAAGAACACTGACAAAGGAATTTTGCGAAAGGGTGACAGACCTTGAAGTCAATAATTATAGTAATGGTATCACTTTTCAGTATATTCTCTCTTCCATTATTACTTTGGGTGGCACAGCAATGGCCAGGGGTGAGAAAGCTAGAGAATATTTTGGATGTAAGTTGCAGATACTGTCCAACTCCACAGTAGCAGCTCTGCGTGACATCGCTACCCCAACTAAATACAATGTTGATTTCATTCTAGCTAAGACTGGTGGTGTGTGCGCGGTAGTAGGAGACCAGTGTGTAGTCGGGATCACCAATATGAAAAATAACATTACCCAGCACATTTTAGACATCCTATAAAACGTTAAAGGAATGGAGAGTGGGAACTGGAGTTGGTCATTGTTTGGTGGATGGGGTTGGATTCTTTAACGGGTGATCTATTTCATTGTGATTTTGATTTCTTGCTGTGTCCTGGTCCAGTGTCCCCCCTTATGTCGCTCTTATTGTACCACTCTTCTTGCTCCTAGGAGAATATCAATTTATGATACTAATGCAACAATTATGATTCAAAAAGAAGCAGAAGACCTCATGCAAATAGATGAGGGTCTTTCTTAGACTTCTTCCCTCCTCACTATTCCCCTTTCTGAAGCTCAAAATATGGAGTGCTCCTAAAAATGCATTAATGAATTGTTGAATTATATGTCTTATTTTGCTATGACACAAAATTACTTAGCTCATGCTAAAAGGAGGGTCTGTTGGAATAATAATTGCGCTTTTGCGTTGTTAAGTTAGCATTCGCAGTGCCATTTTGTGTATAGGCGCTATTTTGTATCGTGATAG